>NW_015114006.1:48026-80035 GCF_001443285.1 Poecilia latipinna | reverse complement strand
AAAAGGAAAAAAAGGGGCCCAAGGGGGTAAAACCCCTCTCAATGTTGGGGGGGGGGGGGGACGATAAACAAGGAAAGTTACAATGAATTTTAACATGGTTGAGAAAGTTTTTAATTTGTTCAAGCTGCAGGAACAAAAATGACGAGTGTCAATGTACAACAAAGTGTTTTTCTCAGTAAAAAACTGTTGAGACCCTTTTCTGGTTTTCCTAAGTCCTGAATGGCTGAGAACCTGGTAGGTGAATATCTGGGAAGTATCATAACTTTAACTTAACGCTCAAAGCACCAGGGATTTTATGGAAAAATATTCAGATTTTAATGTGTGGTTTTAAATGTTCTATGTTGAAGAAATAAAGGCATTCATTCTTTCCCAGAAAAGTTCCATAGTAAAGAAATATTGGGCAAAATGGCATCCATGGGACTTTTCAAAAGTCAAAGACAGCTGACCAAAGAGAACACGAACACTTTACTTTTGCCGAAAAGGCATCTCATTGTCCCAGAGGCCCCAGGGGAAATTATTTTGTGGCTTGACAGACCTCTGATTCACTCAACAAGAAAAAAAAAAATAGACTGTTTTGGATTGGCCTGATCAAAGTGTGAGCTTAATTAAATCCAGTGCTGGATCATGACCTCAAGCGTGCCATGAGTAAAAGCAGTTTACTTGTGGCCCAAGAGCTGGGAAAAAATTCCTCCAGTGACGTAACAGACTTGTCATCAGTAAAAACAAGCCCTGGATAAGCCGGTTTTCTTGCTATGAAAAGGCAACTGAACGTAGGTGATTCTGATTCATTTAAATCCTAACCTTCACGTCTCACACAAATGTCCGCTAGATGGCAGCACTGTTCAGGTTTTGAACTCAGCTGAATTGTGTTCTTCAGTGTATACACTGAATATATAAATGTATACATTTAGTAAACACTTGCAGATAGATTCAGTCAGGAACTGTTCACGCGTCAGTATCTACGTTCACAATATTTATTTGTATTTTTGTAAGACTGTTGTAACCCCACACTAATTGCTAGGGTTGTAAAATAACTCACGGAATGAGTACCAAGAAACCATTACTGTTGCTACCGAATTTCTTGTAAATATGATTTTCATAGTTCTTGTAATTTAAGCAGAAAATATGATGGCAACTTTATATTGCCATCTATATTAAAGTTTACTTCTTCTTAGTATAATATAGTATTTCCATAATTCCTACATTAAATATCAGCACTTTAAATAATATTTACAGAAACAAACATAAAAAAACTGTATGCATTGTAGTAGTAGTACTAATAATATGAAATAACGTTAATGGTAATAATAGTTTGTTGCGATAAAATGTATGTTTTCCGTTCTACCTGTCCACCAAAGCAGATGGGAAGCCCAAATACCTGAAGTGTCCATCAGTCAGTGAATGCAGCACAGACTGCCTGAAGTTTCCGACACTGAAAGGTGTGTTAATGTCAGAGCGCTGGCCGTTTCAAAGCCTTGTAGGTACCTTGTTTTAGATGACTTCGGACAGCATCCTCCAGCGCTCAGGTCATAGCAAAACCAAACCAAATCAAACCGTAGATAAATCTGTGCGCATACTTTACATACCTGTGGTATAGAATCAGTTTCGGGAAAATAACAGTTTAAAAATAGTATAAAACGAGCAAAACCTCTCCAAAACACCAGCAGTAGAATTTTGAGAGTTTTCGGAATGATCTTCTCGAATTTACTCCTTGCGACGCTGTGCGTTTTTGCGCAGTTGGACACTTTGGACACTTTTACGCACGGCTGCCAGTTGCCCTCCGAGTGGCGGCCGCTGAGCGAGGGCTGCCGGGCGGAGCTGGCGGAGATCATCGTGTATGCTCGGGTCCTGGCGATCCACCGGGAGCCGCCGGGCTTCGGTGCGGGCAACGCGCACAACTCGCTGCCCTTCGGCTACGACTACCTGAGCGCGGAGGAAGGGCTGCTGTACTCGGCGGAGGTGGAGCTGCTGTGCGACCAGGCCTGGGGCAGCATGCTGGAGGTACCGTCCGGATCAAGGCTCAACCTGACCGGGCTGGGGTACCTGTCCTGCCAGTCCCACACCGTGATGGAAAATTACTCCTACTTCTTCTTCCTCAGGTGCGGTGCTACTATGATTTAAGTCTCGTCTCCGATCAGAGCCACGGGATTCTGAATGTCCTCTCGCTCTTGTCCTGTCTGCCTCCTCCTAAGGATGGATGAGAACTACAGCATCCTGCCTCATGGTGTGAACTTCCAGGATGCAGTCTTCCCTGACACGGTGGAGAACAGGCGCACCTTCTCCAGCCTTTTCCAGTTTTCCAACTGCAGTCAAGGGAGCCAACCGTTCCACACCTTCAGCCCAGAGTGGGAGACCCAGGAGGACAGCAGGGTAAGAGGCTGTGTGTCTGGAGAGCCACACTTACCTATAGCAACACTGGACTTTTTATGTGTTTTGATACATATGGTGGGGAAGTAAGAAGTCAAGTTGATTTGTGCAGCACATTTCAGCAACCATGTGCAACCAGTTATAGAAACAAATCCTAAAAATAAGTAATAAACATTATATTTTGTCAAATGCCATCATCAAAATCATCAAGCAAATGTACATCAGATATATTGGTCAAGTTATTAAGAATAAAAGGAAGCTGTAAACGGGCGTGTTTTAAGTCTGGACTTAAAGGAAGTCAGTGTTTCAGATGTTTTGCAGTTTTCTAGAAGTTTGTTCCAGATTTGTGGAGCATAGAAGCTGAATGCTGTTTCGTTGCGTTTGGTTCTGGAGATGCAGAGTAGAACCAGAACCAGAAGACCTGAGAGGTCTGGAAGTTTGATGCAACACCAGCAGATCTTTAATGAGTTTTGGTGCCAAGCCATTCAGTCATTTATAAACTAACAACAATAAAAACTAAAACTAAAACATACTTAAATTAGAGATATAACACCCTTTGTTTTTGAATTCTTCTGTGTCTAAGAATTAACCAAAGTATGAAAAAACTAAAACTGCTTCTGTAACTAAACTAAACTGAAACCAAACAACATTTAACTAATAACTAATAAAAACTAGAAAATGCACGCTAAAAAATAAATAGAACTAACTGAATTAGACAAGGGCTGCACAGTGGCGCAGTTGGTAGAGCTGTTGCCGTGCAGCAAGAAGGTTCTGGGTTCGATTCCCGGCCCCGGTCTTTCTGCATGGAGTTTGCATGTTCTCCCTGTGCATGCGTGGGTTTTCTCCGGGTACTCCGGTTTCCTCCCACAGTCCAAAAAAAACATGACTGTTAGGTTAATTGGTCTGTCTAAATTGCCCCTAGGTGTGTGTGTGCGCATGGTTGTGTGTCTGTGTTGCCCTGCAACAGACTGGCGACCTGTCCAGGATGTACCCCGCCTCTCGCCCGGAATGTTAGCTGGAGATAGGCACCAGCACCCCCCCCGACCCCACTGAGGGACAAGGGTGTTCAGAAAATGGATGGATGAATTAGACAAACAAACAAAAAAAAACACATAAAATAGAATGAAAAACCTAAAACTATTCCAACCCTGGTGGTGTGGTCGTCTGCTGAACAACAAGTGTTCAGCACTTGTTCATTGGACACAACAAGTGTGTCCAATGAACTCCCGTCCACACACACTTTAGTGTCTTCACAGCTGATGCCACAGAAAAGTTCTTCTCATTTTGATTATTTGGTCTATGTGTGTGTGTGTGTGTGTGTGTTGGGGTAATGAAGGAAAGGAGTACAGAAGCAGAGCAGAAATGCCTCCCTGCTGGTCTGGATCTTTCTTCCCACTCATCCCTCTTTGTTCTTTCTTATCGTTCTTCATCTCCCAACCCAAACACACACACACACACACACACACACACACGCACATACACACACACACATGCACATACACAGTGCGTGTTACTTTGTAAACTTCATTGTTTCACTACTGAGAGAAACAGGCAGCCCTCTGAGCATTCTCATAAAATGTTAATGTGAGTCTGACAAGTCTTAAAGGCGCGAACATGGCTGTTAGAGCCTGAGTTTTCCCTGACAATAAACTATTAACACTCTTTTAAAGGAATATTTATGCAGTTTAACGCTGTGCTGCTGTTACCACGGCTGTAAAATAGAGAGAGAGAGAGAAAAAAACAAAACATGAAAAAGCGGCTCTGACTGCTAATGATAAGACGAGGCTTTGAGCAAAAGTTAATTAAAGGCTTGGCAGGAAAGTGTTGCGGAGGAAGCCTCCTCTGTCCATCTAGTTCCCACGCACCTGAAACCACTAGCAAACCCCTTCCCTGCTCTAATATTAGGGGAATTTAAACCACAGTTGAAGAATAAGTGTGAGATCTTGAAATCTTGAACTGTTTTACCAAGAATAGAACTAAACAAACCTCTTCTTTCGCCTGCCTCTCCTCCTCATCCCCAAAGCAGAACAGCTGTTTGGTCTTGCCTTGCCTTTGGGTTATGGTCTCTACATGTGAAGGCTCATCCTCAGAATGAGCACAGCCTCTAACCCCTGACCTATGACCTTCTTCAGAGCTGAATAAAGGAACACGTCACCAAGCATCTTGCCTACTGATTTGGTGGTGCGCAGGTCATCAGGACCGACAGAAAACATCATGCAGTCTTTGTTGATGATATTATAGCAGACATTTAAGCTGCTGTCACAATGTTTACCACCACCAGGGTGTGAATGTGTGACCAGCTGGAGTCACCTATGCTAGAAAAAGCGCTACACAAATACAAGCCAGTAACCATTTAATGTAATCCTGGTTGATTAGTGTGTGCACATTGGGATCAATAGTGTGGAATTAATTGTTGTTTTTCCTGTAAGTATTCACTTTTTGTTCATATTTCAGAATCAGTTAACAGTCTGGGAATGGAATTCCATTCCTGCGTCTCTACCCCCCAACTGGTCCGATGACTGTTAGCCGAGTTAATCAGAAATTAGGTCATGATGTCAGTTTCACTTTCAGTTTCAGGCACCTGGCATCACAACGTGAGGGAATCTTCATCGGCGCAGACAGAGCGTTTGCATAATTTTTCTATGAGATTAATTCATTTTATTTTTGGGTCATTGCTGTGATATGATTGAAAGTAGTTTTTTTGTTTTTTTGATGAAGCTTAGTGATTGAGTTGTGCTTGAAATGGACAGTTCTGAATGATAGCCCCTCTGAACTGGTTACTGCAGCAACCTGATGTTAGATTAGCAGAGGGTATACCTCACCTTTGGGTAATCTGGAAAAATTTCTAAGTTGTATTTTTTAATACCAGTGTGGTACTGGCAGTTGGGAGGATTTTTGGACAATTAAATATTCTGGAAGTGACTTATAAATGTGACTAATCTGTCTTGGTTTTAGACATGTGTACCTTTAAACCCTCAATAGAAAAGTTTGGTGATTTATCTTTCTATTGTTACGTCACCCAACGTTTTACCAGTCACTAGTCAACGTTTTCCTCTTCATTTTTAAATAAATGTTGCTGCCTGTCAGCAGACATGAGGCAACATCTTCTGATGTGAACGTCGTCCCTTTTTCCAAATCGTCCAGGTTAGCCAAACAGCTAACAGTTGTTAAATTCTTTTAGGCCAATTTATGATTTATTACAGCTGTCTAACTGATTGAAATACCCAGTTTGAGTAGTAAAGTGGTAGTTAATGTGACTCTTAACAACAAATTGATGAAAACATTTAAAAACTTGGGTTGGGTCCTGATTTTAGGCCATAGCAAGCAATTTAAAACACTAGTTTTTTTTGTTTTCTTAAATTAATTTGGGTAAATTTACATGAACCTGAAGATAAATAGTGCTGAAGTATGTCTTTACATGTTCTCTAAAGAGTGTTTATCCAGATGATACCCAGCAGCAGGAGGGTAACACCCGGATGTTTTCACAGATGGTGTGTGTCCGTGTGTGTGTTCTGACAGTATCACACTGAGCGCCTTGATATGAGCAGATCCCAGCTCAGCATGTACCTCAGTTTTAAAATCACGTGTGCACATAAACATTGTGCATGTGTTCAATTTTAGAACAACCAGGTGCATGAACAGATAGATGCTATAGATGCCAAAATACCTGCCCTTTGACTTTTGGACCAACAAAGTGCCCTTCTGAAATAGATTTTTGTTTTCAGTTTTTTTTTTTCCCTTTTCAGCCATATGAAAATTTTTGAATTTCACAAAACTGCTATGGAAACACATTTGTCGCATCACACCAGGAAAAGACAATGAAGACAACAGGAAGTAGTGGCAGGATATTGCCGCTGCATGTTTTTTAATGACTTAGCTTATTCATGTGTGATTTCTTGTTTAATGGAAACGATGCACTTTTTGACATTAGTGAAACATCAAAGTTTTGCACACATTTGTAATGGAAACACAGCTGCTGATGTAGAAATACCATCTATTCAGGTATATCAGAAAAACATTCAATCCCTTTTAGGATGTATATAATTTGTTTACATGACTATAGAGGGGTCAAAGTTGAACTGGATTATTTCCACACTGACTGAAAGTTTAAGATTTCTGAAAACTCGTCCCACATTTTCAATTCTTTTCTTGTGCCAGGATCACTTTAGGATTAGTCGGGTTCATGGCTCCGTCAAACCTGGACTGGAATATTCTACCGTTGATACAGATTCTTTATGATTTGTGAAACATGTTAGCCTCTTCTGCCACCCGGTTCTGTTGTTAACAGCCCAAGATAAAGAGCTGGAGTCAGTTTTCACAAGACATTGGCTTTTTCTAATACATCAGACAAAGTCAATGTCTAATTTATTTTTGACCCACACGTAATGTTCGACACCACTGCGCCCTTTAGGGAATGTGAACACAACAGAAAGAGCAAAGTAATCAGAGTACATTACACATTTATCTTCTTGTGCACGTACTCACCAGACAGTAGGCTGGACTTAGGCATGCAATCTAATTGGCCACATGTTAAGACCACGGCTGGAAGACCAGCATCTGCACACGTCAAGTCATGAGAATGTGATACAATAGCGTGTGTCTGTGTGTGTGTGTATGTGTGTGTGTGTGTGTGTGTGTGTGTGTGTGTGTGTGTGTTGTTTCAGGCATGTTGCTAATTGCAACAGACCTACTGATAGTAGAAGACCTTGAAGATTCTACAGGGCTCTGTTCTCGGATCCAAGAAGATTATAATAATGAAAACAAAGTTCACATGGAATTCCACGAAGCTTACAAAATATTATCACAAAACCAAAAGTTGTTTGGTTTTCATTGGTTCACACACAGGCAGTGACCACCGAGTGACTAGTGTAAGTTCAGAACAAGTGATCACAGATAAGCCAATTCTAAGAAACCCTTACTCTATTAAGAATCAGAATCAGCTTTATTCGCCAAGTTTGTTCACACAAACAAAGAATTTGACTTGGATTCTACTTTGGTCCTGTTGGAGATATTTGAAATGTAAATAAACACAAAAGGGAAAGTAGATATTCATGGTGTTGATGTTCAGCCAGACTGCGGCAGTTCGGTTTTTCCAAAAAGTGCTTCGTCACCATCTTGGCTGTTGCCTTCCAACTCATTTATGCTCAATACTCCGTTTTAGAATTAAATTTTGCCTATGGTTGCAGTTTGGCAATGGCAGCAGAGGAAGTGAATGAAGCCATTCAGTGTATGTTGACAATCCTTCCAAATAATGAGCAGTTAAAGTCAGAGCGAGGGGAATGTCTAAGACATTTTGTTACTGACAAAGATGTCGTCTAGCTCAAGGCTTCTCTTGTTGCAGTGGGGGATGGTTGTTTGTAGCGTACACAATTTCCAGTAGGAGTCATCAAGCTGGCTCTTTACATACATCATGACCAAACATTAGTGATGGGGCACGATCAGATCCAATCATTTGAAACTTCAACAGAGGCCACGCCTCCAGCAAGCAATCGTTTCTCAACGGTCGAGAGTCCAGACCCTTCAAACGGAGCAAAACTTAGAACAAGGAGCTGGTTTTCACCAGACCGAACTGAAAGTAAAAGTCTACACAGTTTGTGTCCAGGATATGTGGGGTCTGCAGACATGTTAGCTTCCCTTCTCCTTACCTTAGATCTTTACAAGTCTTGAATGGAGGGAAAGTCAGCCCTGATGAGCTTCTCTGCAGACCTGATTGTCCGTTGTAGCCTGGACTTGTCTTGTTTTGTGGATGAGCCAAATCACACAGTGTGGAAGATGACCAGCAGCTCCTGTGACAGGTTGTACTTCTTAAGTCAGAGGTCCCTCAAATCCAGGCCTCCAGGGCGTTCTGCAACTTTTAAGTGTGTCCCTTTTTCAACACGCCTCAATCAACTGGCTGAGTTACCTCCTTGGTGCCGTCAAGTTGTTCAGAGTCCTGCTAATGACCTGATTATTTGACGCAGGCATGTTGAAGCAGAGGCATATCAGCAGGACACCGGCCCTCAAGGTCTGGATTTGAGGATCCCTGCCCTAAGTTGTTGCAGGAAGTCCAGTTTCTTCTTCTGAACATAATCTGTATGCAAAGACCATCAGAGGTCACAAGAAAGGGTTGTTCATAGGAACCAGCAGTGATCCACAGCAGACATGTTGTTGTTGAGGATGGTGATGGATTTAGACTAAGGAGCTTTCTTGGTCTTCTGATGCTGAAGGAGGCTGATTACATCTTCATTGTAGATCTTAAGTCTAGGCAGGGGGTGTAAAGAGAGGAATGTGGTTGGTACTTATTGCTCCCCAAATATATTGTTAAAATTTTGTTCCATTTGTGTGAGCTCTGTATTGCGCATCATGTCTCATTGGTTGAACCTGCTGTTACCCTTTTGAAGTAGGTTTTGAAGAGTCTAAAGAGGTCGTCAACCAGGGTAAAGGCAGGCTGTGGGGTGTCACCCACTGAGATAAAAATCTAGGACATCCTAGGAAAGTATGTGGTTGTTAGACTAACAACCAGATATAATATGAACTCTCTAAGTATTTTTTATAGAGTAGAATTGGGAACAGGTTGTATGTGTAGATAAATAATAGGACCCTAAGTTCCTATTTTTTTACCCCCTCACATAGCAGAACCTGATGTTGTGACAGCTGTTAGCTACAGTGGTTTGGTTTTTCCACTCTGTTTTCCTCTCTTCTTGCTCCAGCTGCTGTGCTCCTCGGTGCAGCTGGCTCTGTTCGAGGAGGAGGAGCGGGGCCGGAAGCTGCAGGAGCGCCTGGCCGCAGCCGAGAGGAGGAACCGGCAGCTGAAGGAGCGTGTTGGCAAGGTGAAGCGCTCCCTGAGAAACGCCCGCAAGGCCGCACGCAAGGCAGAGCAGGAGGCACGGGAGCTGCAGGAGAAACTGAGGGCAGCGGAGAGGCAGGCGGGGCGTCACCTCAACGCAGTGACGCAGGAGGAGCCGTCACTGGGGGCCTTCACAGGTACAGCGATACGGGAGAGGATGCAGCTTTGATTTTTTTTTTTATTATTATCTTCTAAATGGACCTAAAATTGGCTGTGGAGATGGAGAGACTGCGGGACAGTCTTTCTGCAAGGGACAAATACCTTTTATGAATGAATACACCAAATGTTAAAGTATTCATCCAGATAAATTTCTTGTAAATAAATTTAAAACTTCACGACTCAATGCTAGTCAAAGTTTATTTTCGCAGCTTCTCATCTTTGATCATAGAGATTGTACCACCTGATGACGCCCAACAACAATTCTTGATAATTCCTTTGGTTATGATCATGACTCACAAACATAAAAATGCTTCTTTTCATCTCTTTGTCTCTGATTGCTAATTGCATTGCATTGAGGTATTTCTTTGTTCTCTTTGTCTTCCAAGATGGTGGACAGTAAATTATGTTGCGCTCCATTTATAGTTAGAAATTACAACTTCCCAAGTCGGATAAATCAACTGAAACGCTTCCTGAATTCAGACTTCCCACTCGGAATGTGGGAGAAGTGCCAACTACCCCCAGATAGGACCTTTAAGTCCCGGCTTCTCATTTCAAAATGGCCGCTTCTCGTGTTGACAACAGTAAGTCAGAAATCCTGACTTCTCAACTGGAACACGACTGTTTCCAGTGTGACGTCAAACCCAGCTCCATGTTTTGATGTAAACAGAACGTAGCATTAGCTGACATGCTACTCAGAGCACAAAGCTAAGTTCTGACAACATGTCACCTGAAACATGTATCCTAACATCATGTAGTGCATTTCTAAGGACGTGTTGACCCGACACATGCAGCTACAGTCTTCAGTGAACTCACATCTTGCTCCTGTTGTTGATGTTTTCATTGCAGGAGTTTGCTAAAGATCTAGGCTAATGCTAGCAGGTTTACTCTGTTTTAAAATGACTTGATAAATTGTCTCATATGTTTTGTGGTACTTACAGAAAAAGTTGTTCTATAAAGTAAGCACTTGCTTTAAAAATGAAAAATGAATTTAAAATTTATGGACTTGTTTGAATTGTTGCCATGGGAGATTGAAGGAGTTCTCAAACGAATCAAGGCAACACTCCAGGTATGTTTTTGATGGTGGTATAATTTTAGAACACGATAAAAAGCTAATAAAAAAGATGCTTTTTTAACACAATACTGCCTATTTAACATCATGTCAACTTTTGTAGACTTACTTGTTTTCAGCTAAACTACCAGATATAAATGCCACGTAAACGTGGAAAAAAACAGACAATTTCATACAGATGAAAACTGCTTTGAACATGTTTAAATATAATATTTTAAATATTACCCAAATCTGCGTCAATGGAATGCGGAAAAACTAATGAGGCACAAACACAGTAGGTTTAAAGAGAGGCTGATCAGAGACGCCGTAGCAGGTGTAGATGTGAATGTGTTTGTATTATAGAAAATTATGTGTGTGTGTGTGTGTGTGTGTGTGTGTGTGTGTGTGTGTGTGTGTGTGTGTGTGTGTGTGTGTGTGTGTGTGTGTGACTGGAATGTTTTTATGTGGGCCGTGGTTTTCTGAACAGCATGGTGTCTCTGAGATATTCCTCTGATTTAGATGGGAAAGCAGTGGAAGGAGCTGGTGCTCATCGTGTCACGAGATCTTTCATAATGAAATGAAAACAATTCACTGAAGCTCAGCGGGAGGCAGACTGGAGGAGTCTGGCCCATCAAAACACTTTTTTTCATTTTGTACAAAATGTTTTGTGCTTTTTAGCTATTTCATGGATGCATCGCTAATATTTTGGACGGCGTGACCCAAATTACAGATTTAAAGAGGATACAGCAAAAGCAAGTGAGGTGGATTAGCAGAGCTGGCCAACAACTGATGATGTCATTCAGGAAAGTGAGCTGTGAATATGTTAAAAGATTGTCATACAGCAACACTCTTCAGCCAGAGGAGTTAATAGTGTGATGCAAATGTAAACGGATTTAGCATGTAGATGTTTTTTTTTTAAAGCAACAAAAGCCGAATGTTTTAGCCCTGTAAAACACATTTTTAATGAATTCTGAAAGAAAAATTTAATTGTCATAGAAAACATACACTAAGTCAGTATTGATCATAAACATTAGTTCCGCTAATGCTAAAGAGCTACACCAACATGGTATTTCCTGACAGCTAATGCTAAAGCCCTAAATTCAGCCATGTTGAAACCTCCCATGTGTCTCAAGGAGAACGTGAAGGTCTCAAAACATTTCATATGTGTGAATTTTTGCATGTTTTTTCGTAGAAGTGTTTTGTCCTTCTGTTTACCTTATTTGTTCATTTGTCGTATATTTGCCATTTGTGCAATAAAGATTTTTAAAAAATGAAATGAAATGAAATTTTATTCGAACATGATACAAATATAAAATAAAATAGTGCACAGTAACAAGAAGTGCATAAAAAAGAAGAGAAAATACAGATTTTTTGTTTCAGTTAACATATCATGCTCAAAAATAAAGATAGAAATTGACAAGCGGAACCAAACTGCTATGTAAACAGTCTTCACTCCCTTCAACATAAGAACATGATTAAAAAGGCTAACTACTGGAAGGATTCATAACTTTAACACAGATGTCTTCATTCAACTGAAAGATTATAAAACCGCCAAGAAAATTAGTGCTTTAGAATTTATCTAAAAAAAATTATTTAGGGGGTTAAAGTGTTTTCAAAGTTAGCATAAACGCTAAACTGAAACTTTGCTCCGCTATTAGCCCATTAGGAGAGTAGTGGATCAACCTGTTAGTTTTGGTGTCTGTATTTATTTGAGATCGGATCTATAACTATCAGCGTACGTGGGTCAGAAAAAATCCACAAAAAACGAGAATTGTTTGCACCCAGTTATTCAAAATCACTGACCAAAGCTGCTACTTATGACTGTGCTACAGAACCCTGCTTCCTAAAAGTGTGGACCGTCTTTAGCTTTAGACTGAAAGTCAATTTTAAGTGTGATAATGGTCATCTAACCCAACAACACATTCAAATCTTTCAAAAGAAAGAGAATGTAGGTGGAAAAACGCTTTCATCTTGTGGAATTTTAAATGAAAATGGCTCAAAAATCTGATTTAAAGTAAAGGTCACATTCCTACAAAAGATAATAATTCCCCAGTAGCTTCCAGCCTCAGTGAGGGGATCGAAAGCAGTTCCCTAGGGGGAACATACCATTTGTTTGTCCCCTAAAATGATGAGAAGAGACACTCTGGTATGCCAGTCCTGCTGACACGGTTGATCTCTGAACGCAGCAAAAACTCCAAAACATGTCAAGATCTTCGTTCTGACTGCTGTGAGGCATGTGTGTTATCTCGGCGCTTCAGATATCGGCTTGTAATTAGTCTTTTAGGAGCAGCAGTATATGTGTTACTTTGCGAAGAACGATAGAAAATGTGAGCAGGGTCTTTAGCGACGGGAAGGCTGAAATTGAAGAGGACAAGTTACAGATAAGTGGGACGAAAGTGGCTGAACTGCTGAATTAAAGATGAGGAAAGAGAGAAAAATCTGTTTAGCAAGTACAGCAATCAGTGGCTTCCAGCACTTCCAAGCAATTAGAGCTGTGAGCCTGACATCAGCCCGACAAGCACATCTGCTGGAACAGGATTTAACAAATATTTACTTCTGTTCCCTCGTGTAGGACGTTTTCTATTTACTTAGGCAGAAAAGGCATAGAGAGACTTTGATTTAGTCCTCTCCTTTTCCTCTGCTTTTAATCCCTGAGCTTTGTAATGTGAATGTGTGTGTGTGTGTGTGTGTGTGTGTGTTTGTGTGTGTGTGTTTTCATTCCTCTGTTTTTGAGATGAGATAACGGGGAGAATAATCTCCAGCCGAGTCAGAGGAAGCGGCAGAGGTGTAGAGACTGGACCTGTGGGAAGCCAGACCGGCCGGCTAACGAAGGAGCATATCTGGGATGAACGAAGCCAGGCCTTCAGGCAGACCGCTCAGCCAGATACAGTCAACTCCAACCACACTATCTGTTATTTCTGCTGAATTAAAGTAAAAAATCCTAGCAGTATGGTGCCTCTCATGTTGCGTAGCTGTGAACAGCCCCCTTTGCTTTGATACCACTCAAGAAAATGATCCAGGCCTGCTGTGACTATGATCAATTATAGATCACATCTTGCCAATACTTTGCTCTGTTCAAACTCAACGTACATCACCTGGTGTAGCTTCTAGATGCTTTATGTTGTGAAAAGTGAGATATGGAAATTTCATGTGCCCTAATTTAAGAATTTTAATTCATTTTATTATATTAATCAAAAAATACTAGTTTTTTTCCCTGTTTTTTATTTTTAATTTTTTTTTTTTTTTCAAAATTTTATTTGTCTGATGTATTGTTTTCTAAATAAAACAGTACATCAAATATTTTAACCAAACACTATTTAGTCACCAAATACCTATTTTACTCAAGGAGTTTTGTTGAATGATGCATTTTACACATACTTGAATATTATTATTATTATTATTTTGTCTACACTAATCACTGCTGAAATAATTCATTTCAGAATCTATGGCAGTAATTTAAATTGATTTTCTGGGACACTGCCACTTTAATTCCACTCACATTATGTGCAAGAGAAAGGTGATTTTAGGCAGTTTAAAAAAATATTATTTTATTTGACTAATTTTCTTGAAATTGTGATGATACAGAAAAAAGTTAGCATTAAGTAAAAGTTTAAGCACCAAATGCTAACCGCTAGCCACCTGAGGACTTAGCATTATCATCTAACCATAATGTTTTCACTATTAGCAAAAAAAAAAAAAAAAATCAGTTCCATTGGTGGGAAGCTGTGAAACTGCCAGGAACATTTGAGGGAGAACAATGAATACCTATAGATTCCCACCCTAAGCCAAACGCCCATTTTTATAAGCTAGCAACATCTGCCTGCGGCATGTTCTGAACTCTTTCAACCCTAAAAGCCTTTTTCTACCAAGGGGTGGTGAAGGTAACGTGTGCCTTAAGTGTTTGTAACATCTGTCTTTTGACTTTCAAACATCTGCTACGCAGCACATCAAGAGTAAATGTTGGTCAGTGCGGTCTGGATGCTCAGCACTTCTAATCATACAAATGGAGAAGTGGTGAGAACCAACGTACGAGACTGACGAATAAATTTCAGTCTCGTATGCTAAAGAGCTACACCGGCATGGTATTTCCTGAAAGCTAATGCTAAAGCCCTAAATTCAGCCATGTTGAAACCTCCCATGTGTCACAAGGAGAACATGAGTTCTCCTTGAGTTTTTCCACATTGTCAAGTTAGAAACGTCAACGTGTCATTTCAAGTTTTTTAGAGACAAATCAAGAAAAAGTAGCAAAAATGATGATGAGAAAAGTTCAACATTGTCTTTCAGACTGAATAGTAATGCTTACTTTTTCATTTTTTATTTTTTACATACATTGATATGACTGGACATTTCAGATTTGTGTGTACTATAAAAACCACAACGTAAAATGAGTGTTTTATTAGCCTGACTGTTTATTACTGGACTATTTGGAGTTCACACATCAAGTTACCTTTATTTACTAGTCTGTTGTAGACTGAGAAATGAAAAGATTCATTTGTCTTTGTTGGGGTTTTCAGTTACCTTGAGTTCTAGTTTAGTGACACATCAGTCAGAGAAAAGCGTCCAAACTGCATCAACTCCTGAAAAAGCAGAACCACTGAGTGGGTCGTACTACTGTCTGATTGTAAGGGGAATTTGGTGTTTATTTGTTGTTCAGTTTTTCTTCTTCTTTGGGCAGATAGTCCCGACCCAATGGGGCTTCCTATAGGTTACTGAGTAGTACACTACTGACCTTTCTTTTTCATCCTGTTAGATTTTATTTGGCAGATTTTTGTGTCAACAGTCAGCCACTGTTCAAGGATGGAGAGGACTAAAGTATATCTGAAGATACTCGAATGTATGATTTATGACATGTCATTTCCCTTTTAGTTAAATGAAGCATTTTTGTGTTGGTCACTTTGTGCCCTTGTTCTCCGTGTTCCTGTCTGAATTGATGTCTGCTATGTTGACCTCTGTTTTGCCCCCCTCTTATTTTTGATATAGTTTTGACACTTTTCCAAATAAACTAAAAGTCTATTAGAAAGCAACTTGTCGTGTTTCTCTGGCTGGTTTGTGCCTGTTGAAACCAGATATTTACATAACCTGAGTGTAGCTCGTGGAGGGAATATCAAAAGGTCATACAGTTCAAACGACCTTGATGTGTAACATTCGAATTCAATGAAAGTTACAAAAAAGTAATTCTAAAAAAAAAATGTATGACCACCTTTTCTAGCTTTTTAGCAAATAGACATAATTTTGGTATTTCTAACTAAGCTAAATCAAGAAAGGCTTGGTCAGGTTTAACTTCAAACAGTAAGAAAAAAATGTTTGTGTCTTTTTAGTCCGTTTATGTTTATATCTGGTTTCAACTGCATCTACCACTTTTGCATGTGTTGAGACTGGATTTTCTGCCCCTTTGTAAATGAAGACTACAATCTTCTTACATCCATAAAACACAGACAGAAGTCAGCATACAGTCATTCAGGTTTTATTCCAGAATAACAAACAGAATCAGTTTCTCCAGCCTGTGTCGTCATGGTAGGTCTGATATGTGAACATGATTGTCGGAGGCATCTCAAACACAAGCCCCATCAACAAAAAGTCATCATCATCATCGTCGTCGTTATCATCATCCCACCACAATAAATGCAGCAGGCGGCGCCCGCTCCGGTGTCGTCAACGCGACAATGATGCACAAGATGGGAGTTTGTTGTGGTCACATGCAGAGAGTAAATACGGCCGGCTAGCTAGCTGAGCTGGCTCTGGACGAGGACAACCACAGAGAGACACAGGGCCCCGGCTAACAGCAGAGAAAGTTTCAGTCCAAACTCTTCTCAAAGACAGAGCTCCTACATCCTGCAGGGCTTTCATCACATTTTGTATGTCTGATAATGAAACTATTGAAGGGATAATTTGGAATTTGTAAAGTGAAAATCTGTTAAAACCTTATAAGGAATGAGCTAGCTGTTTACAACTACTATCTCCAAAATGTAATAGGGGTTTAAGCTAGTGCTATTTTATGAACCTTTCTATAGTTCTGATGTTTTTATTAAGCAGTAACTTCCAAAGAGGTCAATGACTATTTACAGGTGAACAGGAAGTAAAAGACGGTATGCCAACAGTAATCTTCCTGAACTGAGAGGAGAACACCTGTTTACAGTCAGAGTAACTGCCTGTCCACAACATAAAGGTCACTCAAGCAAGTATAACATTTTAAAAAAATGTTTTTCTGCCTTTATACCTAAGGAAGCGTTCAACAGACAGAGCCTCCAAAATCAGGATCATTAGCTTATTAAAACGAGAAAACTTTATTCTTTGAACTAGATTTGACAAACTTGTTACACGATTTATATCTCATTAAAAACAAAATATATTATTTTATATTAAGAAAGGTTGTAGAGTAAAACAACATCCAGAAGAAACGGCATGAGAAGAAGGAGTCACGGCGAGCCCCTTTATGCCTTTTCAACCGAGGAGCATATTTTTATATCACATTAAAATGAAAATTTTTGTTATGATGGGACGTTATAACAAAGAGATACTGTTAATGAATTTATTTCCAAGTTTCAGCAGTTAAATGCTTCTGTATATCAGGCAGCTGCTCCAAGTGGAAAAATGTTACATGTTCACTTCTCAGTTCATGTTTCATGTGGGAAAATTATTACAGGTGCACCCCTTTCACCTTTAATAAGGTAGCAGTTTCTGCGCAACCACCCAGTGTAATTTGAGCTTTAGCTTGATGTCAGAGTAGGGAACAAGATTATTTCTTCTGCTCGTTTCTTTTTTCCATCTTCTTTGACTAGGTGTACATTCTCAATATTTTGTTTCACTAACTTGACAAGAACCTCAGCAGCAAACAAACTGTATGAAGCCACCTTCATATCAGCACAATGTCCGGATGCTCACCTAAATCAGCGAAAAGTAAGTAAATCTCCCATTGAGTCATTAGTTTTTTCTATAAAAAGGAAGGCAAGATAGAAGTGCATGCTAATGCTAAGGAGTCAACTACAATTAAATACCAAATAATTTTGACACCTTGTCTTTGTATCCTTTCAGTACCGTTGCTAGCTAACACATGCTAATTTTTCTAAATTTCCAATGTTGGCCTCCTAAGCTAGCCAAACGACTGAAAATGCTTCTGTTTTTAGCCACTCCCTGACCAAAAACTGCTGGTGAAAAAGAAACTGTGCGTGTTAAAAGGGAATATGACTACACAGCTACTGAGTCAGTTGGGTGAGGGACCCTCAGCAGCTGTTTCCATTAAAAATGTGCGCAAAACTTTGTCAATATTCCACTAATGTCGAAAAAAACTAATTTGCAATTGCAGTGTTTTACGTTAAGTAAGACACAATTAAAATAACACGTAAATAAGTCATTAAAAAACATCACTACCTTCATCACTACCAATTGTCTTAAGTCTGCAGACAGGACCAGCCAAATAAAACCATGACTTATTTTTCCTTCTGGTGCCCATTCTAGACATGCTGCACCTTTAAATTGAGTCACAAACTTTTACATATTACAACCAGCCTTCAAGTTTATTATTGAAAGCTGGTGACATAGACCAACACAAAAACATACAGAATTATGAAGTGGATGCAAAACCTATTTAACTAATTAGGTTATTTTATTTAGGGGCTTCAGAGTATGTAAATGCATACCAAATTTGCTAAGTGTTTGAAAAACTGGAAACCATTTCTCATTCTCTGTTCACTTCATAGTCATTCATCACTTTGTGTTGGTCTGTGACATAAAATCCCGATTCGATCTGTGGATGTTTGTGATTGTAGCGCAACAAGACAGGGAAAAGTTCAAGGCGTATGAATATCTTTGCATTAAGGTGGTTATTGGAATGCAGGCGGAGAACAGTTGCTCAAACAAGCAACTTAAAAAAAATATTTTAAATTTCCAATGTTTTAGTCATTTTTCTTTGTATAAACTCTAGTTTGATATATTTATGAGTTATTCAGTAAAAATACCTGAACACTCTGCCTGTTCATAGGACTGAAACTCTTCCTCTGCTATTTGAGGGCTCATGCATATCAAACTGTGTATATCTTTACACAATACAGAGATAGTAACACCGTAACAAGGGCATATAAGATGATGCAAACACTCAATGTGAGACTGAATTCTAGAAGCACTTTTTCTCCCCAACATGCTTGTGTTTTTTTTTCTGTGTGCGGTGGTGCACTTCTGCGGCATCTTCATTAAAAAAAAAAAAGAACAAAAAAAAAATCAAAGGAGAGTGAGTTCAAAACAGTCCATAACAGTGTGTTTCTGAGTCGATCACAGCTTTGGATTTCTTCCTTTAGAATGGAAAAAATAAAAAAATAAAATAAAATAAAAATAAAAAACAAATCATACGCCTGAGTTCTGTAAGTGATGCTGTTTCTGTTCGGCTGGACGGACGCTGACGGTGTTTCTGAAAACTTACAGCAGCGAGGAAGTAAAGGGGAGTTCAGCTTTTTTTTCTCCTTTTTTTGTTGTTTTAACATTAAACATTCCATAGATGATACAATCAGCTTCCCTCATCCATTCACAAACTCCTCAACCACAGATTCCATAAATATCTCCAAAAAGATCATTTATATTCACAATCTATTTACAGTAGCATGATTAATGTGAAAAAAAAAAGATTCATTCAGATGTTTGTTTTTTTTTTAAACAAAAACAAAACAAAAACAGCGGACATAAAAACATGAGGAGCATGATCCTCCGTTTCCTCTCAGCTGATAGTCTACAGCCTGGACATCACATTGAATGTCAGATGAACACAAAACATGAATTGGTGGCTTCATTAACATCCCTATGTGTGGGAATTACACTTTATCTAAACAAAATCTACCTTATTTAGGAGCAATTAGTGAGGAATTTCTATTCTATTTTATTCTAAAAGGTAAATGTTTGAAATGGTCGAACACGTAACAGGGAATCTGTTTTGCACTTCCTACCAGAGCTGCTAATCTTTGCATTTTCTGGTCCTGCATTTAAGAAAAAGTAGAGAAAACAGTATAGTTTAAAACAAAAAAACAAAAAAAACAAATGCATAGCAATCAACTGTAACACATACGGTCACAGCAATTAATCAGATTAAGGTGATCATTTGACTAAAGCCCTTAGAAGTTCCCCTCGGTTATGCAGAAACACACAACAAACGCATTTTTCGGGATTTTCTATAGAAAAATGGAACCAGAAAAAAAAAACTATGGGGGAAAAACTGGGAATCATTTTTTGGATTTTTTTTCTTTCTGAGAACACACCGAACACTGCCATGTCTAATTACCGTCTTCAATTCTGAGTGGAGACGTGTTGCATTGGAAACAGCATGAAGTAAATCAGCTGTTCAAGATATAAATGTCATATTATTGGAGGTATGTTGCATAATTGTGTTGAAATGATACAGTAAATGAAACGTGTGTGTGTGTGAGTGAATGAGGCCTTTTGTATTAATTAGTTTGAGTGGGAGGTATATTTTCTAAATTATAGACCAATTTAATATAAAGTATTAACATTTAGAATTAACTTATTTATGGACATTGTAGCCAGAATAATAATGTCGATGTCCAACATCAACATTTTAATGCCATTAAAATGCTTCCAGAATGACTTTAACTCTATTCTGGGCTGTCAAAGGCATTAGAAGTTTCTGTTAAAATATGGCAAGCAGTTAACAATTTAACTGAATTAGGTAACTTTCTTTGGGTCTTCATACAGTATGCAAATAAGCTAGTCTGAGACAGGAAATGACCAAAGCCCAATTTGACCATTTTAAAAAGACTCCAACGTGAAAAGCCTCAAAGCGGTTCATGTAATAAACTTTTAAACTTTTCTTACGCCTCGTCAAAAAAACAAATGTGGACTTCCACCATGTTAAAATATCTCACAATTAGAGGTTGTGTGTTACCATTAAACAGAACATTACTGAAAAAAATAAATAAATGAAAAATCTTAACTGTCCCGTGAAAAATTGTGTTTAACATTTAGTAGTACTGGTACATATTTGCAAAATAGCCACTGAAATCCTGCAGACCGTCAACCGTTTCCTGTTATGGAAACACAGCGATTCTTTACCTACACACACAGAATAATGACCTTAAACCTTAAAAGAAGAGTTTTAGCATTAATTAAAAAAAAAAAATTCAGCAAAGCATAGAAAAAAATAATAATAAAGAAATAGATCAAACCATGCCGCAAATAATTTTAAAAAATTGTAATTCTGCGACCAACGTTTGGACTCAGAAATGTCTCACTGTGGTCCCTTTAAATCAAGCTCAGGTGATTCCTAACGTACCAAACGATGTGGCAGATTGCGTTTTGATTTACTGCCAACCCCTCGGGTCCAGATGTGCTTTCATACCCAACGGTCACCGAGACGCCCCTCTTCTTTTAGCAGCACGACTGGGGATAATAAAGATATACGGCCAGAGAAGGGGTCAAAGGTCAGCAGGTTTCTCGATTAGTTTGCAGATGGAGATCAGCCCTTTAGTTTTAGCTTGTGTTCCGAAATGCTTCACCTCAGAGTAACTCTGCTTTAACCGCTTCAACATGAATCAATTTAGTCTAAAAACAAAAAGCAAACAAGTCTTTGGCTACATTTCACAGTAAAGGGATTACAAAAAAATTTGCATCTAATAAGGACTTGACAATCTGATATGTGTGTGAGAGTGAGCACCTGGCAGTGAACAGTTCTGGTTCTGAATTGTGTCTAAAAATAAATAAATAATAATAAACAAAGAATACTACCAGTTGGCTTTTTTAAATCAGGGTAATTAAAAATAAGAAGAGAAAACGACCATTAAACACAGAAAACTTAAAGGAAAGAAGCTAAGCTAGCAAATCCATAAAGCTAATATTAAAATAAAACAAAAAAAAAACCTAGCTTATATCTAATCAGGTAATAGTTTCAAGAAGTCCACAACAGAAAGGACCAGTTTTGTCTTTATCCTCAAAGTTCATGTCACACGTCTTTAATGCGACGGGATAAGAGCCGAGCTCAGATCTTAAACCTCGGATCGTAAACCCCAGCCACGCCCAGAACGCTTCCTGTGAACAAAAGAGGAAAAAAGAAAAAGCCAACAGGAAGCTGGAGTTAGCCAGCTCACAGTGCAGCTGCAGGTTTCCCTGAGGACAGCTTAAAGAACCAGCAGGTGAGATCATGGCTTCGTTAGAGAGAGGGGAACAAACGGCAGGGAGGACGGCGTCCTGACGCTCGCAACTGGTTTCCTACCCGTCCTGGACCCAACACGTCCGCACTTAAAGAAAAAGTATCCACATCCCTTGAACTTTTGCATGCACAAGCTTCGATGTATATTTTCCGAGGCCATTAGGGGGCCTCAGAACGATGGAGGGAAGATGAAAACGACAGAAAAAATTAATCTAATAAATGTTTTAATCATTTTTTTTAAATAATAAAATCTACTCCTTTTATTTGAATCATTACAATAAAATATAAGTTAAAGTAATTTATTTAACTCTTATTTGCCAGTCAAATTGACCAAGCTATAATTGATCAATTTGAGGTTAGCATTTATGCTAAACACATGTAATAATTATTGAATAGTGAAAAATACGTGCAGATAAACATTGTAGAAGTTGATGTTTCTTTATATGTAGCAGTTCTGCCGGTCGGCTTGTTAGGGAGCGGCAGGCCCGGTCAGAGGTCATGGAAACGTTTGGGAACCTCCACCTACATTACATAATGACTGATGAAATACGGTGGCGGCAGCATCATGACAAACTTGCTGAAATGTGTTGCAATGTGACTAAAAAGCTCAAAGGGTGTGAATACTTTCTTGCACTGCTGGCGGGTCTCTAACTCTTTCATAGTGACTAACACTCCCATGTGGAGGCAGTTCTCAGGTAAACACAGATCTATCTTATTCTCTGCAGTCTGCAGCTTCCTCTGTGTGTCTCCTTTAAAGGGTGATTGTTCCAAAAAAAAAGAAAAAAAGAAAATCATCCAACGAATTCGATAACTTCACACAGTTAGCCTTTACAAGACATCCGTTTGTGTTTCTAGGTTTACAATCTTCTTTTTTTTCCTTCTTCTTCATCCGTCTGATAAATCCGTGTGCATGGCAGCTAGTTGGTCAGAGACAACATGTCTGACCTTTCCCTGTGCCAAAAAGATAAAGCGCATGTCTCCACATTTCCAAACAGTCACATGGTACTTTTAAAGCACTTCTGCAAGCGTGAACGTCGAAAACAAGCAGCTGAGGAGATTTCATGAGACTTTCACCCAAACGTATCAACATTGGTAGAGTCTGCGCAAACGAAGAGGGCTCGTTGCAGAGAAGACGGTCCGACTGCGCTTCGATATTCAAAACACAGAATGCAGTGTGTTTGAGACAACGGAATTATGGGAAACAGGGCGTCATCGAGAGGAATGCCTACAGAACAACAGCGATGAAGGGGCCGACTCCTCGTCAGTTATCTCAACTATGGCTTATTTACAGTAATCATACCAAAGTGGTGATGCTCTGAAAGTTACACATGCCGCCTTTAAAATGAACACGAAGAAGAAAGAACCAAACAATCCAGTTGCCAACAAACAAAAATTGAAAAAGAAAAAAAAAAAAATCGGAATAAACCGAAACAGGACAGCCCAGATTCCATAAGCCCCTCCCCCCCAAAAGTTGCAGTGTAAGCCCAGAGCAGCCGACCATGCAGACTTGCTCGGTGAGAGTCAGTGATGGCTTGATGCTACGAGAAGAATCCTGCAAGCTATCCTGGTGGTTGTAACGTATGGCAATGGCGGCGTCAATCGTGGTAAGGGTTTTGTGGGTAATGGAGTCCTCTGCTCTCCTTCGAGCAGGGCAGGGAACTAGTTGGGCGGCATATCCAACAAGAGAGAACGCATCCAAGAGCGGGAAGGACGGTGAAGAGTACGGTTGCGCTCTTCTCTGCTCGTCCTTTTCACATTTTCTTTTTTACGATGTTGTTGAAACCTTAGACTCTCTCGTTCCTCACAGCGCCGTGGCCTCCCAGCTGGTGCCCCGCGGGACCTGCCGTCACTTGGTCTCCGTCATCATTGGGGCGGGCACCGCCGACGGGTGGGGCCGGTTCAGCTCTGTTCCGGCAGCCGGGGAAGAGGCGGCAGATGCCAGGCTGCAAGGGGTGACGGGCGCAGGGAGACCTAGCGACAGGACACAAAGCTTAGCGACGGTTTCTAAACATTTGGTTGTCGGACATAACCTAAACCAAAAACGCACCCAAGACCTTGACGGTTGGCGTGAGATCTTTCCGCTGATGAGCTGTTTGGTTTTCTCCAAGTATGGTGCAATGCATCATGGCCAAAAAATCTCAAATTGGTAATTTTCCAAACAGCTTCTGATTTAATTGAAAGAAGCTTCATAAAGTCGTTCTGTTACATTGTTTTTGAGAGGTTTTCTCCAAACAGCTCTCTAATAAGCCACACTGACCTTCCCTCTGGCTCAGAAGAGACTGTAGAGTTTCCATCTTGACTTGCTGATGGTTTGATCACTACTACCTTTCTATTATTTTCCCTCATAAATGTTATGGAAAAACCAAGGGTGGATGTTAAAACGAACACCTTACAGTCTCTGTTTGTATCACTTTTAGTTGGAATTTCTTTTGCATCAGTCACAAACACGCTCTCAGACATTTCTGTCCCCCTGGCATTCCTGACTCACATTCTTTGCGTGGAGCGGCTACGTTGTTATCTATGGAGGAGTTCTTGCTGGCGTTGCTGTTGGTGGCCTGGCTTGGCGCCGCCTGGCCGCTGTTTTGGCTCTGAGCGGTTTGGTTCTGGCCCGCTTGGCTCTGGCTTTGGGCCGGCCTCTGCGTCTGGCTCGGCCTGGGGTTGGAGGCGTCCATACTGCTGCCCATGCTGCTGCCAAGTTGTAGTCGCCTCATATGGCGCACCACAGCGGTGGCGTTGAACGCTTGCTGGGGAGGAAAATGGAGGAGAAAAGATGGGAAAAATGCAGAAATTGTAATATTCTTACATTCAGTCAGTGAAAATACCACAGAGAAGCTTTCTAGCGGATACAAATTGACCTAGTAAAACTGCAGACATGCAGCAGGGAGACTGAATAACAGAGATCATTTACAG
Source organism: Poecilia latipinna (assembly GCF_001443285.1). Taxonomy (NCBI): domain Eukaryota; kingdom Metazoa; phylum Chordata; class Actinopteri; order Cyprinodontiformes; family Poeciliidae; genus Poecilia; species Poecilia latipinna. The sequence goes on along the minus strand of NW_015114006.1, from coordinate 55,582 downwards.
TAATGGACAAAAGTTACCCTCCATTTGCTCTTGGCAAAGTTCTTTCTGATCTGCCGGCTGACTGACTCATGGATGTTCTTGCAGAGAGCCGTGTCCCCAGCGATCCTAAACATACATTTATATTTTTACACAAACATGCATTTACTGCCTGTAACCGTCCCGCCGGTGCCTCCACATTGTGTGTTTCCCTCACCAGGGATGTCTGAGGGCCTGTTCACAGGTGAACCTCTTGGACGGATCTTTCTCCATCAGACAGCTGATAAAGTCCTTGGCTGAAAAAATAAAACAATATAAATCAAAAATAGGCATGAATAGCAGTGTAAATTGATAATGCCTGCAAGCATATGCAGCTTTAGATAATGGATTGAACACTGAAAAAAAAACATTGAATTTGCTTAAATTTAACAAATATTTTCTGTTTGTAAATTCAACTTAAACTCATAACTTCCCATTTCCTTGAGGTTATTAATATGACGTGCCACAACAAACCAATTTTTTTAAAGTTACGCTTAAAAATCGGAAAGACCCTACTCATTGGAGGAAGGTAGGGGTTTGATCTTCATCGGACAATAGGCACCTGCCTAAAAGTCAAACACAGCTAAATCTTCAAAGCTTACTTAGAGTCACCAAGTCTCCATAGCAACCATTGGATGCTATTTACAGGAAAACTGGTTCTTTGGAAGATATGACATTAAAAAGTCTTTTCTGTTGTATAAACATAAATATGTGGGATTATTAGGACCAACTGGAAGATCAGTTAATGCCACTAGACCAGAGCAAATCTATGTGGCTTTCTATTGGCTAAGAGCCCTAAGAGGCGGACGCAAGGTTTTACATTGGGCTAAACGTTGTTACTGTTTCTTTAACTGGTCTGAGCAGACTATGTGAACACCAGCTTTACCTGACAGAACACAAATAGCACTTAATCATCAAGAAACACAGACATCAACACACACAGCTGGTTCACATGTAACCACGGCGGCGACACATGACCCAAGTCACAAACGCACATAAACATGATTGTTCCTGTAGAAAGAGGTCAGGCACTGTGATGTGGAAGTGGTGTGTGATGCATCTGAGGCCCACGGCAGCAAGGAAACGGCTGAACACTCGCGGAAGGAAGGAAGAAGACGACTGAGGCTCACCGGAGTCTGAGATGTCGTCCCAGTACGGGGCGTCGAACTCGTAGTCGGCTTTAAGGATCTGCTCAAACAGCTTAGAGTCGTTTTCATCATAAAACGGAGGATAACCACACAGCCTGCAGGAAACAACAGTCATTTAGCCAACAAAGAAACTATGGGATGCATATTTAACTATTTAGTGTTCAGTTTTATTGATAATGTCAATGCATGTGGTTGTAACAAGACAAAAAGAGGCCAAGTTCCTGACTTACAAATACTTTTGTGAGGCTCTTTATACGATTACTCTTACTCAGCAAAATGAATCACCTTAATCCCATTAATATCAGATTACTGGTTTCCAGTCTGGGTAAAAACTATTAAGACGTTCCAGTCTGATTGTTCAACATGAGCCAACTAAGAACAATGTCGGAGCTGCTGCTCAACAAAAAAAAAAAAACATCATCTGCTCCTCATTACCAAAGAGCTGGACGCACCGAGAGACTTTCATAAAACTCATTAAAATACCGTTCTCCATCGATTCACATCAGAAAACAGGAAGAAAGGGACCAGGACTGTACCTGCCGCGAGGACAGAAAAGCATTTTGTCCGTTTCCCTGCTTTCCCATTTGATTAAAGACGTACCTGTCACTCTGCTGACTCTCCACTCCATCTAGCACGCATGCTAACATGAACACACACACCAGGACGAAGGCAAGTCCTGGTGTGTGTCTTCTGAACACTCATCCATGACCGCGCACTACGGATCTCGGCTGATTTTCATGGATGATTACTTGATGCGATCTTTCCACCTGAGCAGCAGCTAAAAGCTAACAAGGACTGAATCCCAGCGCTAATTATGAGCAGGGAGCTGCTTGTTCCCTGCACTCACACACACACACACGCACACACACACACGCGCGCACACACACCCACACTGTGCTGCCAGGAGTTTAGAAAAAAAAAATGATTGACTGAGCGGTCAGTACAAAGAACGCGTCAATCACTGTCCTGGCAACTCTCTCTCCCACCTCTGACTGCTGTTATCATGATGCTGACCTCTGACCCTTAATATCTCACTCTGTTGATAACCCACATGATATGGAGAGGAATATGTGAGAATGAGCAGTGAGGTAGAAAGTAAGCTGAGAAACACCAGCTGCATTTCCATTACCATTTTTACCGATGTGTGCAAACCTTTTTCGATATTCTGCTAGTGTTGAGTAAACACAATTTTGCAATTGCCGTGTTTCTGTTAAATGCAAAACACAAAGTCACATCTGAATAAGCTTGTTCATAAGATAATCATTAAAAATCATAGTTGTGAATGATGCAAATATAAGATATATTCATATTCCAGTCATCAGAGGAGATGTTGACGTCTTATTGAGGCGCTGGAGCAACAAGCCTCTTCTACTTGGGAGCGGCTACGTACGTACGCAACGTTTTGTGGAAAAAGAGCAGCTATGGATTCAACTCTTACGAATGACAAACTCAACTTTTGATGAACTGTGCGATGCTGTGAGAGCTCTGGTACTCATTGTCCAAGGATCCTACAGATAAGCTGTATAAAAACTGGTGTCATGTGTAAAAAATGTTTCCGTTGCAGTTTTTTGCAAAAATACATCTACAGCTGAAAAACCACCTAATTCTAGCGCAAAAATGTTTTGATGTAAAACACTTTTTTTTTTTAAAAGTCACGTTTTTTTTTTTACTCCCCCCCACCCCGTTGCTGGAATGTACTGCAAAAATAAACCTGACTGACTGACTGACTGGTTGATTGATTGAAATTTGCTGCATACTGGCAATAAAAAAAAAAAGCTGACCTGAATTAATCACATGCTTTTTTTCAGGCCTTTCATANCGTCAGTCATGATTTTGTTTTACGAAAATAAATAAAAAAAAAGCAAAAGTGCTAATTCATCTTCAGAAAAATAAAGATCAACATGTAAAAGTAACTTGTTTAGCGTTAGCCTTTTAGAACCACATAATCTGAGTTCCACAAGGTTCTATGTAGGGATAGAGGAAATTATGTTTTTTTTCTAACATAATTTTTTTATATTATGTTTTCACATTAATACCAAGACAAATTGTGCAAAATATATGGATAGTGTATCGTCATCAAAATGCTAATATTCCTTAAATGTCAGCTTGCTTTTTGAATAGGCAAATGTTGAAGTTTCATTGTGAATAAACAATCATTTTCTGTCTTTGATCTGTTTAGCAATCAGCAACAGTATTAAATGATTATGCTTGCATTACTGATCAGAGGAAAATCTAAGAAGTGACTTAGTTCAAATAATAAAGCTGTTCTGGATTTTTAATTTCATTTCTTGGCTCATATTTGGAAAGTGTCAAAAACGTTGAAAACAAATCTCATCTTCTCTGGTCTGATAAGATCATGTTTGGCTGCCAAATATATGTTTGCTTGCGATTGTGTAACTGCTTCGGGTAATTAGTCCTGTGAGCTTCAAAGCTTGTGATGTCATTGTACAAACTCTCAAAAGCCAACGAAGCGAGACCCATGTACAACAAACGAACAGCATAATCTTATAAGCTTTGATAGTTTTATACATATTTTATTACACACTTCCAAACATTTTTAGTTAAATGATTTCAAAAGCAAGCAGAGTAGCAGACACAACCAGGAAGCTAATCATAACTGTAAGTTGCTCTCTGAACCATTTGAAAGGTTTGTTGCAGTTTATCTTTGCATGTTTGACCAAGTTAGTCAACCTGTTGTTTTTGTCAGTTTCAGCTTATTTAGCATTTATTTTTCATTGGCTGTTGTACTCATAATTGGACTAACTAAATAAATTAAAGTTGTGTTGTACATGTCTGACCAAGCTTGTGAAGCTGTTGGCAACGTGTTGCTGTACTGGTGCAGATAGTTACTAAATAAATGTCTAGTTCAGTACATGTGTTCAGTACATGTACTGTGTTAAAGAAAAAAATGGAATGTTTCACGTCAATCCATCTGTTTTTCTGCATCGGATCAGTATCAGCCGATACTAAACCTCAGGTATCAGTATCGGAAATGAAAAGAGTGGATTGGTACTTCCCTAAAAACCATAAATCAAGTTTAACTTAGTAGGAAAACAGGAGGCCCAGTCAGCCTCCTGAAACAAAATATAATCATTTATCTGGATGGTCTTCAGACAGATTTCTGTCATACCGACCCATCTACTGAGCCCGTGTGAGGCTGGTGTGACGTTTTGAGGAGTTGCGTAACATTGTGAGGAGGGCTGGTACTCACAGGATGTAGGCGATCACTCCGATGGACCAGCAGTCCACCGCCTTGCTGTACGGCTTCTGTGCAAGAACCTCTGGAGCTGAGAAAGACAAAGGCAAAAAGACAGTAATGGACCTCATGTGTTAGTGTTTTATGTGACTTTTCCATAACTGTTTTTTATTTTTTTACATAAAAACAGTTTAATGGACTTGACAAGAGGGAAAACATGCAGACACATCATGTCTGTCCAAATGGAAATCACATGGCAGCTGGTTTTATGGTGGGAAAGCTGCTGCTGGAGCTCCAGCTTCAGGATTCTACCTGACGGAGAAAAAAATGTGTTTGTCCAGTTCAGATGTGAGCCTGAACGTCCCAGACACGAACTGAGACCCGACACCCGTTGGGGAATGAGTACACTGTGGTGTTTACTGGCCCGTTCTGACTCACTGTGAAAGCCTGTGTGTGTTTCTGTTTTCCCGGATTTGGATTTAAGACGATTTTTACACACTGAGGTCACGATTCCTGGTGGAATCTCTGCTAAAACTGTCGTCAGCACAGGGGTGGGCATTTATCGTATCGCTTAGCGTGAACAATTTATCGTGATGAGAATTTTGGTTTATAGTTTTCTCAATATGTTTCATCGTCAGCATAATCAGAAACATTATGTTCACTATTGTCTCCACAACAACATCAATCATTTTCGGTGAATTAAAAAAACTGGTTTAATACAGTCACTTCTGTAAGTGGTGTCCTGAAGAAGCCTGATTGAAATGGGAATGTTTTTCAAGACAGTATTTGTGTTGTGTCACTGACATACAGTCACCTAAAAAAATAAATAATACATTGTTTTTTTTCATTATCACAAAAAGACTACAAGATACAGCGATCAGATTTTAAGTCCACATCAATCTGCCCTGGTCAGCATCAGATATGTTGCTGCAAATTCACTTTCCACTCAGACAACTATAAAAACATGAAGAAAAATCTATGACAGACTGCTTAATTTTAAAGAACAGGGATCTGTTAGAATGGTGCAATCAAAGTCCAGACATAAATCCAAATGAGAACTTATAGCTGGACTCATAAGGTGACGTCCACAGACAGTATTTATCTAACATGACTGATCTTGGGGTACTTTGCGAAGAAAACTCAGCTCAAAGGATGATAAACTTGCAAGAAGCTGAAGGGTACATGCAATGTTTGTGAGCTGTTGTTATTGGCATAAATAAATCAGGGACAATAATCAGAACCCGATATGGAGTTTTTATTGTTTTTGCAGCAACACTTTCAGCTATTTTACAGCCGCTACATTTTAACTTCCACTGGAGACGGCAACAGGCCGACCGGAGAGAAATGTGAATGAAAGTTTTGTGCAAATATGGTAAAAGAAAGAAGTGGAAAGTTGGAGGGCTCATCATTCAGATCTGGTTTTCATTTGGTGCCTCTGGTTATTTGCAACCTAATTTATAAATAGATGCCATACGTCTGGAGTAAAAACAGCCCAACAACAGTGATGTTTCAGACAGTGTGTATGTGTGCACTGGAATCATTAGAACAATAACAAAGAAAATGTGTCAACAAAGTGTTTTTCAAGCACAAACCCAGTGAAGCCGTGCTGGGTTGCAGGAATCTGACCAGTTTCAGTTGTAAAGGAGTTAATGTGCTGAAGGGGAGACAGAAACACATTTGCCGGATAAGTTCTGACGTAGTGAAAACTCCTCTCCACTGGCAGGTCTGTGCCTTACCAGAGGTACGAACCATAGAACCCTTTCTAAGTTCAAAGCTCCAGTTTGGAGGGAAGAAGTCTCCATTTTTCTAAGATGTGTGGTCTATTCTAGCTTGCAACCTCTACATCTTGCAGAATCACCATCTGACAAAATCACACTTTGCATAGTCTGGCGGATTTGCTCCAAACCAGTAGACGGAAACGTGGCTAATTTAGTTTTTCTTTTGTTGCAGCATTTTAAAAGTTTGTGCAGAATTTGCATGACATTTTGATGTAAACATAGCTAATAGCTGATAGTCTTTTAAGTAAGACTAAACTTATAGAATTGATGCTTCCCACCATGTTCAGAACTAAATTGCCTCTTGAACAAAAAGTGAAACATAAAAAGTTCAGCTGAGATATGTTCAGGATGACTAAGAATGTACACCCATGTATGATCTCTTCTTCTGCAATGCATGCACACAAACGGACAAGAACGGACAGCAAAATGAAGATATTTGAAGCCACCTTTTCACAGTTAGAAAACAGTACAACGGCAGAAAATCAGAACGAAAAACCTGTGAAACGTGTCGGTGCTGGATCTTGGTGAGTTACTCTGGTGCACAAAGCAGCGAACAAAAGAGAACAAACCTTCCTGTAGGCTGGCGTGGCAGTTTATAAAGAGTAAGTCGAGGTCCTGGTTGAAGCATGGAGGGACCATGTAGTCATGCTTTGATGAAGTCATTTCAGCTGTCTTGTTAGCAAAAATGCTAGTATTTGGATCTATACTGGCAACTAAAAAATTCGCTGGAGATCATAAGTTTATATTAATAAAGTGTGTGGTTGTTAAATGTAATGTAAAGTGGTTTAGAGTCCTCTGGTGCTGTACAACTACAGGCTATTTACCACTGGCTGACATGAGATCGTCTTCTCTTTGTGAGTTCACACAGGAATATTGATTAATGGGGTAAAAATTAAATGTTAAAAATGTGGGAGGTCCGACTGGCTTACCCACGTATCCTGGCGTCCCACAGGCTGTGGACATGACGTCGCCACTGCCCTCCATCTTTGACAGACCGAAGTCACTTATCATGATCTTAGATTCGTCTTGTGGATTGAAATACAACAAGTTCTCTGGCTGCAGGAAGACAGAATGGAATAAAAAAAATGCTTTTTCACATCCACTGCTAATAGATTAATTTATACACAGAGGCTTGCAAAAGCATTCTCATGCCCTGGAAATGTCCACATTTTGTCAAACCCTACAAAAGCCGATTTTGGACATGAAAGAAAAAAATAAAAGCCAAACAGAAAGTCATCATTACAAGTTCTAATACTTGTAATGATGACTTTCAAACTCATAATTATGAGTATTATCAGTATCTCATAATCATGACTTTGAACTTCATAATTATGACTGTATCTCATAATTATGATTTAGAAGGTAAAAATTATCTCATGATTATGACTGTAAAAGAACAGATGGTAGCATCTGTTGACC
>NW_015114006.1:41474-44803 GCF_001443285.1 Poecilia latipinna | reverse complement strand
TTCTGCACTTTTCTGTTTCCAACAGCTGGCAGGTGACATGTTGACCCCTAATTTCTAATGTTAAGTGAGAACAGATTACTCCAATGAATTTTAAATGTAATAGGTGAATGCACATAAGCGTGTGTGTGCGTGTGTGTGTGTAGGTGTGTGTGTGTGTGTGTGTGTGTGTGTGTGTGCGTGTGTGTATGCCAGTCTAACCTTCAGGTCCCGGTGCACGATCCCCATCTTGTGCAGGTAGTTCACGGCATCCAGGACTTGTCGGATTAGCGTGCTCGCATCCTTCTCTGTGTAAAATCCTTTCTCCACGATTCGGTCAAACAGCTCTCCCCCCGACACCCTGAGGCGAGAGAGATAATGTGTGTGTGTGTGTAAACAACTGGAAAAAGACCCACCAACAAAAATATGCCTGCATGGCTGTCCTTTTCATTGAAATATACGGCAAGACGCTGGGGGGTTTATGGGTCAGCACTTCAGGTTATTTATGAGGTGGAGAGGTTTCCAGCCATAGCCTGTGAGGCATGTGCAACAAACACACACACACACACACACACACACACACACACACACACACACACACACACGTGTGTTCCTGCAGAGCTAAAGCCTGCATCATGCTTTCAAACATATCAATACTTTTCTTAAAAAAAACTTAATCAGAAGCTGGGAAGCCCACTCCATGGTGCAGAGGAGTGAGAACGTCTAATCCTGGTTTCATTTGCTGTTTTAGCCCAAGCAGCAATAAACCAAGCGCTCTTAGTGTCTGCAGATGGAATTCATCTGGGAAAATGTCCTATCTGATCCAAGAAAAACTCGAGTTCATATAAAACTTCTCCCCTCTGGGAGATTCTTGCAATAACTGCTTTTATGTTTTATGACTCTTTGCCACATGAAATAACTTGTTCAGGTTTAAATGACGCACAGTTTATCCAGGTGAGCTGTGTTTTATCTGCTATTAGTCAAACTTATGGCTCCTCCTGGTGGAGGACAGTCTCTATGTCAGCCTGTGTATTCTGTTGAAGTAGTCTTGATCAAAAAGGTCTGAAGGGATTTTAGTGTTCCTCTTTGATTTACGCTTTACGCTTGATATTAAAAAAAAAAAAAAAGAATCCTTCAATGTTTACAAAATCATTATTTAGCAAATATGCCATTATCTTGAGAAAGTATTTGAAAATGGTTCTGGAAATACATGTCTGAAAAGTGTGGCGTGCATTTACGTTCAGGAACCCCCAACTCAAATCAACTTTGACCACATTTCCAACTGCAGCAAAAGAAAATAATCCCCACAGCATTAGGCTGCCGCCACCATGTTTTACCTCGGAGACAGTGTGTTTCAGGTGAGAGTAAGCAACCAGGAATTAAAGGTAACTCTGGAGGAGCTGCAGAACCACAACTCAAGTAGACAAATAAAGTCTAAGGTCACCTTCTCGCAGCATGCAAATGTGGCCTAAATCCAACTTAATATTTTTCCCCAAGTGGAATGTAAATTGAATTTTATTTTTTCCTAAATTTGACCTAAATCAGATTTTTTTTTCAAAATCCGACTCTTTTATCTGACTTTTTCACTGCAGCATGAACAAACTAATTCCAATCTTGTCTGAAAATTACAATTACAAACTTATGAAAGAAGTCTGTATTAGTGAAGTGCATCACATCACAATCCCACCACTCTTAACTCCGACTCCACTTCCAAACAAACTTTTTTATAGATATTTCAGTCAATACCCCACTAAAGATCGTCGCTAATAATTGTGCTTTTTTTTTTTCATTAGCTTCCTTCATCTTGTTACCATCTTGTGACAATACTGTTGACCCCTATTGCTGATTAACTTTAATATCAATCTGCAAATGGCAGCATCCTATGCTGCTCTGTAACATCTATATTCTTCTTGTTGAGTGAGTCATTTTGCAAAGACATATTCTAATCTCAAAGAACTTGTAAACTACAGTACAAATGTATTTCTATAAAGTATAGACTCCAGACGGGTTACACCTTCAAATTTCTGTGTAAAACTAACCTGTTGTTTTACTTCCTATTTATAATTTTGTACAGCTTTGTCTCCGTATGTCACAAAAAAATCTCAATAAAATGTGGAAAAGTTTATAGGGTCATACTTTTTCAAGGTACAGCACTTTGACATAAAAATACAAAGATAATTTAAAACAGTTTCATTGCATCAGGTTATTTTTTCAAGAATTGCCTCTATAACCAGCATGCTTTAAAACTAAGCCTCTGACAACAACACAGACATAAAAAAAGTGCATTGAACACAGACAAAAACATCAGCAAGGGCAAGCCCTGCCGCCTTTAGCATCTGTTAGGCGTCGTCATGGCGACAGATCAGATTAGAGCTTATTGAAGTCAAACTAATGAAGTTTCTGGAAAAGAGGGGGATCAGAATTAACTGCTAATCCTCTCTGTCGCTCTTCAAAGAGGACAGTCGGTTTTCACGAGAAGCCTTGTCTGGGAGTGACAGGAAAGGGATAAAGCACACACACGTGCATTCTTGTACTTGTATCCAAATGAGAACTTTGAGTATTGGCTTTCTTTCATTTTAGTAAGTGCATTTATGTCTAACCCGGACACTTTCCTTTCCTTAATGTGTGTGTGGATAGGCCTGTCGTGATAAACGACAAATCAATTAATCGCACGATAAATTAAACCTATCGACCTCATTTTAATTATAATTATCTTCCTGCTTTTTTTTTCTTTCTCTTGATGACACTGAATGAAAAAAGGCTCAGCTCCGGTGCTCTTCACTGACCCTCCATTCCTCATTTCCTTAGTGTAATGTCCAGCGCACACTACATCAGTTGTCGCCCCATTTTCTAAACCTGAGAGACACATTAGCCGACAGAAATTCTGGGTATAACGGTTCGATCGGGTTCGTCGTGCCGTGTGGTTTTCAGTCACATGGGCACAAAATAATGGCTGCAAGTCCAGTTAACTAATTTTATAACCAGGCATTAATCAATGCTTTACTAGAATCTACCTGCAATGCATAGAGTCAGCGTAAAGTCCTGACTGAATGAAAATCATTATAACCTATTTATGTCACGTTAACGAAGAGCAGCTGAAAACTTACCGGGGCTATCAACTGCGGTAGCAATTTGGCTCCAACTCTTCTCCTTGTCATTTCTATATTCTTTGCACAAAATGTTGAATAAACATTTATGTTGTTTCCACATATCATCTCCGATGTCCGCTGGACTTCGGGTTGCGCCATCAGCTGTTTGGGATTCCCCTCCGTTATTTCCCCTCAGAAAGCAGGAGGAGAATCCGCACGTTCTGATTGGCTACCTGTCCCATTCAACAGGCTGCGTTAAGCTCC
>NW_015114006.1:22658-39000 GCF_001443285.1 Poecilia latipinna | reverse complement strand
GTGACAGGAAAGGGATAAAGCACACACACGTGCATTCTTGTACTTGTATCCAAATGAGAACTTTGAGTATTGGCTTTCTTTCATTTTAGTAAGTGCATTTATGTCTAACCCGGACACTTTCCTTTCCTTAATGTGTGTGTGGATAGGCCTGTCGTGATAAACGACAAATCAATTAATCGCACGATAAATTAAACCTATCGACCTCATTTTAATTATAATTATCTTCCTGCTTTTTTTTTCTTTCTCTTGATGACACTGAATGAAAAAAGGCTGAAGTCCGGTGTTCTCCACTGACCTTCTCTTCCTATTTCCTTAGTGTAATGTCCAGCGCACAAGACACGAGTTGTCGGCCCATTTTCAAAACCTCAGAGACACATTAGCCGACAGAAATCCTAGGTATAACGGTTCGATCGTGCTGTGTGGTGTCCAGCCACACAGCATTATTAGTAATAGCGTGCATTATTAGTCATTTCCATTAAATCAGTGTCAAAAGGTCTTGAAACAATATTATCGTTTAACGCAATAATTTTTTAGACAATTAATCACTCAGCAAAATTTGTTATCGTGTCAGGCCTATGTGTGGATGAATGTGTGTGTGTGAATGGGTGAATGATTGAATGCAGTGAGAAGCTCTATGATGTCCTCTAGACTTGATAAAGTGCAACAAGCGCAGATCATTTTTTTACCATAAACCAAAACCGAATTTACACCAGACCTCTTAACTTAACCAGCTGAGCGCATCCCAACTGAAAAAAAGTGAGGACAAGGAAAATATCCTCACTTCCCATAAATGACCTCTTTTTTTTGGTGAAATTAGTTGTGAATGCCCTCTACATGTACCATAAAAAAGAACACACACACATGCACATGCACACACATGCACACACACACATGCACGCACGCATGTTTGTGTTGCTATCTTTGTGGGGACTTTCCATTGACTTCCATTCATTTCTACAGCCTAAACCTTACCTTTACCCTTTTCCTAACCCTAACCATCACATACCTAACCAAACCTCAATTCATACCTTAGCCATAACTCTGACCCCTGACCCAAAAACAGGGTTTCCCCTTATGGGGACCAGGCTCCGGTCCCCACAAGGAGCAATTGGTCCCCACAACGTAGTATATGTCAGGAAAATCGTCCCCACAAGGTATTACAAACAAACGCGCACACACGCACGCACGCACGCACACACACACACACACACACATACACACTTATGCGCAGACTGCAAAAGGGAGATCAGCCACCAGGCTGCATGGTTGCATAAGCGTTTGCGTAAGGAGAGCATGGCAGTAAGACAGGAACTCCCACACAAACCTACATGCACACCGAAGCAAGGACGAAATGACACACAGACGGTCTACACACTTCAACAAATAAAGTGACAAGTCATGGATAAGGGATTAAAAAAATTTGGACACTTTAATTAGGATGAAACAACTGAATTAGAAAAATTATTGATATTTATTTTAATTGTATTTTTTTATGTTTGCCTTTTTTAAGACTATAGTTGGTGTTTAAGTATTGTTAAAATGTCTTCCAATAACACGTAATTAACTAGTGATATTTTAAATTTTCTGTCAACTTTAACTTTTTTTTTTTTTCTTTTTCTTTTTTTACCTCAGAAACATGTTTCTAACCCTAACACTAGAAAACTTCCTAGGGAAGCCTTGTCCTGTATAATAGTACATAAACTTACAAATTTTCATTCATTGTCTTTTTTTTTGTCACCCCTTTTTCTTAGTTGTGGTGATTAACATTTGTCATCTCACCATCACAGTTGGACTCCAGACATATTATTAGGTATTTTTTCAACGGCAACCAAACAGTGACAAAAACCTGAGTCCTTCTTCTTAGATTAAACGCTGGAATTGTCCATCCTCCTTCCTTTTCACTGACTCTCCATTTCCCCTCTTCTAGCTGATCTGGTAACAGGCACACAGTCTAAATGCTCTCAGGAGAAGATGGTTGTGCAACATGGCTGACAGCGAGCCTTTATGTGTGTGTCCATGCATGTGTGTGTAAGGGGGAGAGAGGGTTTCATCATGATGAAGGGCTATAATCACACCAACATATCCAGGTCTCTGACCGGAGCTGCTGCAGTCATTAGCTGCCTTCAGAGGGAGAAATAAGCCAGTGCTGCACTCAACACCGTCCACCTTGGCTTTTCTTGATCAAGGTTGTGTTTATTCACACACAGTAATTATTTCATCAGCATAACATTCATAATCTGTGCAAACATAACCTAATAAAGCAGTTAGAGGGATATTAGGTAAAGGTTTTAACAACTTGGCCTGATTTAGGCTTTCGCTGCTAGGAGTTTGTGTACAAGCTAACAGAAGGTAATGAAATCGCTTTTTTAAAATCTGGATTTAATTTTAGGTCAGCAAATGGTTGTTATACTGACCACAACCCACCTTTAAAACAGGCATTTTGTGTGTACATATACATATACGAACATGTCTTTCTTTATTTTTTGTTTTATTTCCCCCCCCCAACAGAAATCCAAAGTTAAATTTCTTGTTTTCCTGGCCAAATAAAACCATTCTTATTCCGACACAAAATATTCATCTTAATACAGTATTTTTTGATTTGTCACAGAATATGTACATTTAGTTCTAATCACTGGAGAAGTATTATAAAATATTCTAACATATTTTGTAAAAAAAATTGACAATAATAAAATAAAGATGTTTTGTTCAGTTTACTCGCAATACATTTAATAAAGAAAATGGGAGATCTATCGGAGTTGTAGCTCCCCCTGTGGTGATAGGAATGTATTGCAGCCTAATCAAATTATAAAACAAAAATGCCTGCATCAGTATTGCGAGCTGTAGCGTTATTTTTAAGAGAGAGAAAGAAAGAAAAAACCTCAGTTGAAACAGAATATTTAGGGATGCACAGGAAATTTGGGCTAATATAGTAAATTAATACAGTTATTATGGTCAGTAACTAATATTGCATTACATTCCAAGGAATGTCTGCTTCCAGTTTATGTTCCAGCTATCATGAGCACTGTAGGACAGCCATTAAGTTAGGAAAACTTAATATCTCATATTTGAGACCCATATATCACCACGTCCGACCCTTATTTCCCGCCCTTGTACTTTTAATCATCTTGTATCAACTCAGTTGATAATGTATGGTATTATTAGAAGTTAATAAATTATACTAATTTATTAACTTTTTCAAATTAATCTATTAACATTTTTTCAAATGACATGTCATTTGTTGTTGATGTATGCAGCATCTCTTGTAAGTGAGACAACGAATCTCAAGATATTTTCCTATATAAATAAGGGATTATTAAACAGATGTCAAAGAAAAACATTTCTTTGAAATCAAGTATTTTTATGCATTATGAAGATGAACAGGCATCATTTCTTATAATGGTATTTATTTTTTTTCTTTAATTTATTTTACTTTTGATCCTAAGTGTGCTGTTTGGCATAATGAGAAATAAGACATATTGATGATCTTAGTTCTTTTACTCTGTTGACCACTTCCAGTCGCTCTTTGAGATTTTTTTCTAGCTTTAAATGAAATGTCTCCGTCTCTGAAGTTATGACTTTAATAACACAAACAACGGATTTCAGCAAAAGCGTGTGAAGCAACATCGCGATATTAAACGCTGAAACGAAAGCAGTCAACTCGGAACTGTTTCGCAGCTTCTATGCGAGTTTAGCACCAGGAACTGGAACCCAGGCAGAACGCAGTAAGCATACTAATGACCGCATCGACAGAGGTAGCTGTCTAACTTGAAATACTTTCATCTGGATTTTATTTTTTTCTTGAAAGCCAGACTCCCTCCTTCCTTTTGCTGAATGGATCTCATCTTTAACATTTAATTCACAACAAACAGCATTCATTTAGAGTTGCAGTGGGTTGGCATTGATTTCCATCGGAACATGGACTGATTGGCTCCCTGGGCTCGGGGTTACGTAAGACAGGCCGCGTTGAAGGGCAGCGGAGGGGAAGAGCGCATTGATCCGCCGTGCTGCAATTACACCAAACCCTTGCTCCCTAAATGAGATTTCTGGAAGTTGGGAAAGAGAAAAAAAAAGGAAAACTGACATTTCTGTAAATGTTCATAATTATAACAAACGAGGCTACTTATTACTTAGAGATCAGAACCAGCGTGGTAATTACAGAAGCTCGAGGACACGGTTTGGGTGTCATCTTTTATTAGAGAGGATAGACAATACCTCACGATTAAACCGCTGCACATACTACAATACATTTCGGTGATGAAAGTGAGAGCAGACTGCAGCACTGACACTGCTGCTTCCCTCCAATTCTCTCACTGTGTCTTCTATATTTCAACATCTGTCTACGCATAAAGCAGGAGGGTGCTTGAACATTACTGGAGGAAGAAGGGGGGGGAAAAAGGATATGTAACGGAATAAAATAAGCTGCACAACTACAAGAATCAATCAACAAGTCAAGACACTCAAAGAGTCTCAGATTATGCATAAGCCTGTTTGAGCAATGATTTATGTTCAGATTTAAGCTGCACTCAAGTACTTCATGTCAGTACAGTAAGCTAAAATATGGCAAAAGGTTATTTCAAACCTTCCACTATTATTACTACAATAAAGGAAATACTGTTTTATACATAAGTATGTTTGTTCCCAGCCTGGTTCCTATGAGATGATGAATTGTTCTCATCTCCCTTCAGTTCTCTCTCTGGGATTTCTCTCATTGAGTTTGACTTCCTTGATTGAATTTCAACTTGGCCAATCAGCAAACAGAAGAAGAAGAAAATGTTGTGAACGATGATGTTGATTTTCTGCGCTGTTTTAGGATTTTTGTCGCGTTGGCAATTGCAGCAGAGGAAGTGAAGCCATTCTGTCCGTATTGGTTACGCTTCCAAATATTGAGCACTTAAAGTTGGAGCAAGAAGAATGTTTAATATATTTTCTTGCTCCTAAAGATGTTCCTGCCCTACTGCCCACATGGTTGTTTATAGCATACGCAATTTCTGGTAAACTTCATTGAGCTGGCACATTACTTAAGTCATGGCTAAACGTTAGCGGCAGGGCGTAATAAGATCCAGTCGTTTAAAACTTCAACAGAGTTTTAAACGACTCTGTTGTTTAAAACTTGCAGGCATGTGTACATGCCAGCAAGACTCAGCTGGCATGTACACATGGAAACGTATCCACTCTGAGACCCAATTTCAAAAATGCTAATTTCTGGAGTCTCACACCCCAGATCTGCGTGGACGCACAGTCTAAAAGACAAAACAAACTTTTGCAGATATGCCTAAAAGCGTCTCTGTATGAACAGGGTCTTAGTCATTCCATTCTTTTACAACCAGTGCTCAATTGCAATATAGTGGGGGAAAAATATCACTAAATTGTTCCTGCATCAATAGACAAAGTTGCTCTTGGGAGATATTTTGATGCTATTCTCTACTCATGGCAGAGTTTTAGAGTCCTTTCACCCCCGACAGTCCGGTTGACTCTGTTTGATTGGGGTAAAAAATTACAACATTTGTTCCACTTCCAGATGTTGTGGTTATTTCACACTGCACTGTTAAAAATAAACCAAATCCTTTGAAAGACCTGTTCACCTCCTTGCCTGTAGTGGCGCTGCACCAAGAACCACTGAAGAAAACCTTTGAAGAAGAAACTGAGTGCAACTTCCTTCTTCATGAAGTAGAAAAATAGAGTAAAGTCAGATTTTATTGGCTGTAGGATTTCAATTTCATCTTTGGCAAAAGACAAGCCATTTCTCCATCTAGTGCTAGATGTGAGCATTTGTTTTGATTCTATTTACCCAGAATGTCCTGTACTATAGTCTGCTTCCTATAACTGGAGCGGCCTCCGTTTCGCTTGGCGTACACACAGGGTCGCAATTACATATTATTCAGGTGGTTGCAAAAACATAAATCGGCGCCTCCCCCGGTCCCCCGAGACGAAGACTCACTACATTTACCCTGTTATGTGCGCGAGGTGAAGGAGTGTAAGAGCGCGCTGAAGTGTATGTGAAGGCATCATCAGCGCGCCGCCCCCTCCAGACGGGGTTTTGACGCCCCCTCTGGTGCAGCGCCCCTATGCGTTGCATGCGCTGCATACCCACCTTTTGCGCCACTGCGCACACATATGCATTCGAACTGCACCAGAGTTCACTTTTCTGGTCACCACTTCCCCGAGTTAAATCTCCCTTAGAACAATTTCTAAGGGAGAAATTGGGTGTCTTAAAGCTGTTTTTGCAGCAGCTAACGTCTCTCCTGGAACAAAGCTTTTGGTGCAGTCTTGAGAGTTGCAGCAAAGACATAAAAACAGCATGTGTTTGCTTGGAGGTAGCCATGGTTTGCAAAGGAAGAATGATTTCAAGCAGCAACTCCTTTAAAGCAGCCATTCTGTCCATCTGATTTAATCAGAATGACAGAGTGATACCAGCTCCCTGGTCTTCATTAACAGTTTCCCCTTAGCTTATTGTCAATTAGTGGCAGGGCTTAAGCACAGTTCCTAAGAGGTTTTCATGATTGAAGTATTTTTCATTAACTTTTATTACCTTTGCGGCTAACTGCATTTCATTTGATGACTCCTCACAGCAATTTGTACTAGATACAAACTGCCCCGATAAAACCTGAAGCAACAAATGAGTGAAAAAGCAACATTCTCAGTCTCAAACCTTTTGATTACAACAGGAGAAATAAAGAATGATGATGCATGTTTGTAATACTATCAGTGCTTATTGGTGAATTGCTAATACAACATGCTTGAGAAAGTTTTGAAAATAAATCATTTTGTCTCTGCTTACATAATAAAGGAAAATTCAGCGAATTCTGTCACAGCAACTACTTTGTTACACAGCGGTGTAACATTGACTTTGTTTGTGGTATATATAATTAATGATTGATTATAGCAGGAGGGTTCCTTAAATTACACAACAGTAAGAGTCTAACGCAACAGTATATTTAAAGCTATTTGACCACAAATATTGAATTAAAGCACTGTTTCTTGTCCTCCCTAGTATGTTGACTATCTTAAATTGTGTTTTTTCTTAATATTAACAATCTAAGCCAATTTTGTGAAGCATCAAGTGCTCTATTGTCTATGAAGTATATAGTATCCACCATGTTATATAATGTTTGGATGGGGATGAATGTGCTCCTTCATCAGGACAGGGTACTTTTGCTGTGACATCATCATGTTTTTATTGTTGTTCCATATTTAACGGTCGACTGCCCTCAATAAGTCAAATAATTATTCGCTGAATTATTCTAAAAATAGGCTGGTCAATCCTGCTGTTGGAGTCACTTCAAGCATTTGGTATGTTGAGGTATATTAATTATAATTAATTATATTAGTCTTCATTAATGCAGATAGAGCATCTGAATAGTGCATCAACTCCTCCCCTTGTCATTTCTATATTCTTTGTACGAAATGTTGAATAAACATTAATGATACCACGAATCATCACCGATGTCCGCTGGACTTCGGGTTGCGCGTTTCAGCTGTTTGGGATTCCCCTCCGTAATTTCCCCTTAGAAAGCACAGAGAATCCGGCGCTTTCTGATTGGCTACCTGTCACATTCAGTGTTAAGCTCCCAGTCTGGGAAAACCCCTGATTTAGATCGGAGCCACCACGATCTGCCGTAACCCAACACACACTGCAGGATCGACCAACGACCTAAGATTGTCATAAGGGGAAAATAGGGGCAAAAAATGGTGTAGTGTGAACTATTGCATTAGGTGGTCGGATATGCCCGTTTTCTCTATTTAAATCTAGTGATTATTGAAGGGGAATACAAACTTCATAATCTGCACTCTTTTGGTTGAATGCAGTATTTATTTCCACTTTGGCTTTATGTTGTTTAGTTTTTATTCAAGTACGTATTTTGTTAATGAGAATCCATTTTGTTTTTGGTTGTTTTGCTTATTTAGTTTATCAGTTCCAGTGTTACGTATTATTTTGAAAATAAGGTGTATCTATCAGGAAATCACATATATTATTAGTCAATTCCATTAAATCAGTGTCAAAAGGTCTTGAAACAATATTATCATTTATCGCAATAATTTTTTTAGACAATTAATCGTCCAGCAAAATTTGTTATCGTGACAGGCCTACCAGTGGCTGGCTGAAATACCAAAACAAAAGAGGGAAAGGCGCTGTATCACATCTTTGAATTTGCACATATTGTCATCTTTAATTTCATCCGATTACTGCATGTTAAGTTTCATTCATTCATATCTGGAGAGTACAAAATATCCTTGAAGCATTCATCCATTTCCCCCCTTATGAACTGAAATGGTGCCAGTTCCCGTCTTAAGCAAAAAGAAAATTCCAACAGCCTCATTTTTCGATGTTATTGTGCAGCGTCAATACCCATTGCTCACCTTTGACCCTGTAACTATGGAAACTAACCCATGTTCCATTAACAGATGGCGACTGGGGACAAAAATGAACATGGCAAGTAATAAAAAAATGCAAGTAAGCCAGAGGGAAATAGGGCGTGAGGGGAAAAAAAAGGAAAGAGAAAAGCAATGAAGTGAAAGAAGGGACAGATGGTGGGAGAGAGGAGAGGAAAGAAGACGTAGAGATGGAAGACAAGAAGAGACGTTCTCTGTCTCCAACTGTTTAACTACAGAACTTTAGAGCTTTTCATTGGAAACATCCGGACAACAGAACATGTACAACCCTGATTATTTCTCTGATAGTGGAAAACCCGATGAGAAAACAACAGCAGCCTCGGCTATGAAAACAAAGGAGAGCCCAAGTGACAGACTCATTCATTAACAGATGACAGAGACACAATGATGGACAACAAAATATTCTACGGCGTTCTAATGCAAGCCGAGACATTCTGGAAACAACAGGTGGGAGTATCTGCATTAGAAACGGAAATACTCAGTTAACTGGGTTTAACATTGAAGCTTATCAGCTTAGCTAAAGCCACAACCTTTGGAGGATCGTCAAGAGAAGGACTTCAGGTGATGTAATAGTTGGCTGAAGGAGCGATATAAAAAAGTTCGGTTTGCACTGTAAGGACTGTCCGAGTCACAGAAAACGCAACAGGTACTCAAGCAGAAACATGCAATGAAATGGTCGGTGAAAGAACCCGTCACTCTCAACACTCAGAAAAGACACAAAAGAGAAAATTTCCTTCCATCTAATCAATATGATTGCAAAAAGATCACAAATTGTCAAATACTAGAGGGAATGATCAATGTGAAAAGATGGATCTGATGAGGACACGGCTTTTGTTTTTGAACAAAACATTTTTTGTACAGTATTTGAGTGCAGTACAGCATTTATTTACCCTTTATTGTGAGGGTGGACTTCTTGATTTTATGAAAGGTGGCATTGGAACCCAAATATGTTGTGACTACTGATAATCGCTGACAATGACTTGGAAACAGCTACACTTACATAATCCTCAGATGGGACTTCCACCTGAACTTGATAGAGCCGTTTCCAGCTTCAGTGCCAAAACTCCAAATCTACTTCTCCTACGTAAGCAGCTCTAACCTTCCACTGAAGGGCAGAAGGCTTCCATTTGCTATCCAGATGCAATTTACTTTAATTTTCAACAAATCCCTAAATATCTAAATGGGACATGCTTGCAATGTTCCTCAACATGAACGCAAAGGAAGACAAAAGCATGGGTGCAAGGAAGCTTCAGTCAAGACTAAAACAGATGGAAGACCCCTTTATTAGAGCTCCACCAACACACACATCAACTGATTGCACCACCTCTGAGAACACACACCAAAATGAGCATGAAGTTTAACTTACAGCTGCATGATTAGGTAGAGGTGGTCCGGACTCTCATAGATGTCCTCCAGAGCAACGATGTTTTCATGCTTGATCCTGCAAAGCAAACACAAACCGAGAGTAAAGCTCTTTATTTCATATAATATCCGTTGAATTGTCCTCCTTACACTTGTAGAAGCTGCTAAAGACTTCAGAGGTTCACCTAAAACTACAATGTTACAGCTTAGATCAAACCTTGCATTTGTTAGAATGGCCCAAAGTCCAAACCTAAATCCAACTTAGACATTGTCCCATAGTTTGTAAATTGCTATTTAAAGAAGCTCTCCATTCAAACTGACTGAGCTCGAACTTTTATACAAAGAAAGAGCTTTAATTTCTAGATGTGCCTATTTGATAGAGAAGCACCCCAAAACAGCTGTAGTTGGAAATAGAGCAAAATGTGGTTTCACAAAGTAGAACATACAAAAAATGGAAATGCAGTTTTTCATCATGGTACAATGTGTACCATGGCCAGTTAAAAACCATGACTACATGGAAAACAGACTTAATTTTTGTTAAAATGTCATATGTATGTTAAGAGTTACATACATATTAAAGTTATGTATGTAACTTGTATAAAAAAAAAATTCTACACATTTGTTGAAACAGATTGTTGTGAACGCATGTCCATGGACGATGGCGGATAAACAGTTTTCCTGTAACAGTAAGTTGCTTCTCCACCATTAGCTCATCGAGCAGCGAGTACAGGATGTTGATTGACAGCACTAAGACTTTACTCCTGGCTCTGATTAGTTGAAGAAATGCTCTGCTCCCGACAAAAAGCAGACGTCAACAGTAGCTCAGGGAGGAGGTGGAGGAGATTGATCCTTTCACAGATGATCTCTCATACTATAATGGCATGGTGACAGTATCAACAACATGTAAAACTTTTTTTAAAATAAGAGATACTACATACTGCAGCTTTAAATGTAGATTGTGATTTTGTTTTAAGTTGAAATCTTTCTGCACTTTCATTCTTTTGACTTACCCGGCTAGCAAACACTGAAATCAGAATGAAAAATCTTTTCATCCTGGATTAATTTCCTCAAACTTCCCTCCCTCAAACTCTCCATGGTTACAGCAGCATGATGAAGGTGTTTCAAATAGTTCTGTGTGTATCTGTGTGTGCGTGTGTGTGTGTGGTGCACATTCGTTACCCTAATAGCTTTATGCTGGTAAAATCACGACTGAATTTATGTGGGCGCATGGATTGATCACCTGCATTGTAAATAGAGGTAATTCCCCCAGGTATGACATGCTAACACAAACATTCACAACAGGTGCTCAGGTGAGGCATCTACTACCTATTACAGAGTGTATGATCTCTGTGACAGCAGGCAAGCGATGAGCCACAAAGCTAAGACACGACTCACACACACACACACACACATACAAACACACAGACAAGTGCAGGTTGAATGGGGATAATGCATGGATTTAAGCCCTGCCTGGGATAATGAAGAGCTCCAGACAACAGTCTGGGTGTAATGGCAGACCAGAGTCAGGGTCCATTCACAAAAAGCCTCTTGTACATTTCAGGCTCCATGCTGCTAGGAGCTGCTCTTATTCACGGATTCCTGTAACAGCTGCTGTGGCGGAGCTTTATAGTCTGTTTCTATCTCGAGAAAATGGCATGGTAGCACTTCCAAAATATACCTAACCATTTGTTCCAATAGGGAATTTACAGCCTTTTCATGTTTTTCACCTGTTTTCTTCTTGGGACTTCTTGGATATGTATGGAAATCAAACATGTCCTGATTGTAAAGTGGATAGAAACAACCCAACAGCTGGGTCAGAGCAACTCAAGACCAAGAAATATCCTTGGAAATCTCTTAAACCCCACATCTAAACCATTTGTTTGACTCCAATAATTCGCCTCTCTTTCCCTTGGTAGAATGGATAATTTTAGCTATTCTGAGATCTTTTAATCTCAGTAGGAATGATTCTAGTGCGTCATGACTTCTGGAAGGTTACTGACTGAATTACTAACTGATCCCCAAGTGCTTGGCCAACGAAGCACTTGGTTGGACGTTCAATCCCCTGGAGACAATTCTCTTGACAAATATTTTTGAGAAATTTCTCACCAGGAATTAGATATCATAATGTCTCTGCTTTTGGTTCATTGTCCTCCACTTATCTACAATCACGTGCCTTAGGTAACAAGTCCAGGATGGAAATGTAAAGACCCCTCCACTTAGTGACTCTCTACCTCATTCTGTGGGACCCCAAGAACGACCAACATGACCACCTGGCCAGAGCAGCACTCATGCTACAGCAGCCAAGGTCCAAATCTGTCCATTCTACTCCCACTCCATCATACTACCACTCACAAGTAGAAGACTTTGATACTTGAACTCAAAGCTTGGACCAACGGATTTTTGTAAGTCACAACTAAGCTGTAAGTCTATCCACCAAAGTCTTGAGTCAATTACAAAGTAAAGACATGGCAGTGCCAAGTCAAGTCCCAAGGCAAGACGTACCAGACTTGACTCGAGTCTTAGTCAAACATGGTCAAATTTAATCACAAAGTAAAATTATGTAAAATCAAGATCTATACTGTAACTTTGTTTGCCAGAACAGCCACCAAGAGGAACTGAACTTCAAAACGAAAAATGTTTCCAAGACAATTGACTAAAGACCGAATGAAATTATGAGACGTTGAAGTCACGTCTCAAGTCTTTTGGTTTGGATCCACCGAACACCACAGCGCAGAAAATGAAGGTGTGGATGTTGTTATATAAAAACATAAACTTTCATAGAATTTGGTCGTAAAGTTTGAGAACTCCTGATGAGGTGAACCACTCCAGACTTTGAATGAATGGCTGTGAATATTGATATAGCTATTATTTTCATTTTTAACACACTTAGAAAAATGTCTAAAGGCATGGTTTAACTTTGTAAACAGCGGGTAGTTTGATTTTACTTTTTAGAAGGCAAACTGAACGTAATGTAACGTGGAAAAACTGAGGGTGTGTGAATATCTTCTGGATGAATTAAATTACACTTTGTGTAAAATGTAAATAAATGTGTTTGACTTGTGTGTAGGATTCATGTGAACTAATTTTGAACCATCTTGTATTCTTAATAATTAGACATTATATGGATCATTTTGCCTTGTAAATTGCCTTGAGATGAATGCACTGAATTGAATTAAAAAGCAAAGCTTTGTCCTTTATAGAGCAAAAATAATATCTGCCTGTTTAGAGCTGTAAAGAAATCCATTAGGTTTTCCAAAGGCGACCCACTGTCTTACACTGCACATAGGGACGCTCTGAACCGTTTGCAGTAATAACATCCATTTATCGAAATGAATGTCAGCATCTCTCTCTCTCTCTCTTATTACTATTGGCAATTACAATTTTCTCTAATGTCCCTCTGCAGAGACAAATTAGTAACCTCAGCATATTTAATTGCATCATTCTCTATTGTCACAGCATATACAAGTGCATCACTTTAATACTTCTCTATGACTGCATGGAGAAGTGCCTATCTATACCTTTCATTTACTCTTTATCTCAGTTGGACTAATGTGGAACCCTGATAACCTTCTGTATCTCTACATCAGTGATTTTAGTAGTAGTTGTTGGCTAAGGCAATCATTTCAGGAAGATGTTACCAGAGCAACATTTTACTGCACAGCTTTGATTTGTAACTTATGGGTTGCTTCTAGTATGAAAAGTGAAAGTATTAGAGCTCATGAACTGAATGGAATGATGTATGAACCTGGAACAATGGCGTGGAGACAGACAGGGGCCACAGTGATGGCACAGTACAGTACAACTACCTATCTTTGCAAGGCCCATGATCTCAACCCCAAGACTCTGGTGGTAGATTGTATTGGCTGTGTTACGGAGGGGATAGACGCCAAGGTGAAAACACACAACCTCCTTCAGGGATAACTCCTCTAAAGACCATATTTAGCCTTTCCTAGCATTCCTTTGACAGTTCTTTGGTCTATGGTATGGAATGAAAAAGAAATCAATTATGTTGAAAGGTATTTTTTAAGCTGAGGTCATTAGTACCAGCAGTCAATTGGCTGATTGATCGATCTGTATGCCACATGAATAGATAACTTGAACCACAATTTCCCCTCAGTGACTCTCAAATTATTTGTTTTTTTTAATGTATTTCTGGCTGATATTGTTATATTAAAGTAGAACCACAATAAAATTACACACACACACACACACACTCGTAGAGAAAGATTCAAAATTAACAAGGAATCTAATATTTCCCCCAATGTATCTGGTAAATAAGTCTAATGCATACTTACAACCCCATGAGCACCCAGCAGAGATGTGTGTTTGGATCCCTGTAATTCCAGATCGATACAATCGGGTTTATTTATAGAGCACCAAATTACAGAGAATCCAAACTCAGAGCACTTTGCAAGGTCCAATTCAAGCCCAGTTATATGGGTTTAGATGAAACTCAGACCAATCCAATTAATTCCAATCTTCTGCACACATTTAGAAAGTTCATACAGTCCAATATGCTCAACTGTAGCTTTAATCAACTTGTGAAAACCTTCAAGATTTATTAATACATGTTAGCCTTACCAGTAAAATACATTTTTCATCGACTCCTCTTATTTGAAGCATATAAAGGATGAAATAATTATTTCTTCTCACAGACTGGAATCTTTAAACAGGGATCTGAAAGATTTTTTTAATTTATATTTGATGCCTGGGGCTACGAGTGAAAAATAAACTCCTGTCTTTGAAGGCGCACACATTCCACACAAAAGCAGAATAGCTTGAGTCTGGCAGAGTCGAACCACACGACTAAAGACCGACACACACTAGCAGCATATGATATGTGTCAAAACATAAGCTGCTCTGCACGGTTTTATACATCAACACACACACACACACACACACACGCACGCACGCCCACACGCACGCACACACACACAAATACGAGCTGCATTCAGGGGTTTGTGATCAGCGTGGCGTTTGTGTTCCCAGCATCAGCCTCAAAAGCTGAAATTACACATCGCATTGGCGTTGCCTTTGGGGCCACTTTCTACTGCTAAACATAGACATCTTCTGTCATTATGGTGCCACCAGGATGTGCAACGGGCAGCGGCTGGTGTGACTCTGACCGCGGTGGGACCGGTGGTGAGGGAGAGTCGTCTTTGTCCCCAATGCTCAGAGCGTTCAGATCCACTATTGTTCTCACAGCTGGATTGGGAGATATGCAGCCCTAATTGGAGGTTCGGCAGGCGTGATGCTCTGTTCATTCACAAAGAATACAGATTTCTGATATGAGGCCTGAATTTTTCCCACAGCTATTCAGGTTCATTGTGCAAAAACATGCCTTATATTAAAATAACAATCATTAATTTAATTATTTGTTTATCTAAATCATTTATAGTTTAAAATAAACATGTTGACATAAACGAAAATTTTGAATGCAAAGAAGTAGTTGGGAGAAAAACATCTTTTATAGTCACGTTGCGCAAGTGTCTATAAAAGACACTTGCGTATTTCTTCCAGGATGGCAGAAAACTGCACAGACTACCATTGGTTTAGGTGTGAAGTTGTCAACATTACACGCTAAATCTTTAAAGTACAAGTTATATAGAAAATAAAAAGAGACACTGTTGCTATTAATTGTCAACACTACAACAACTAGATAACAAGGGCAGAAAAAAAATATTTAATGTAAAAAAATAGCGAGGGAGAGCTGTTATGCTAGCTTGACTTTGATAATATTAAAGTGTAGATATGATGTGGAATTGTGTGTTTAGGTTCAGTAAAAACCTAAACGACACACACAACAACTCTCTGACATATCATCAGTTGAGCAGGTGTTTAAATTGGCTAATCAAGCACTGCTGTGTTCAGACGACCACTTATTAATAATCTCAAAATAAACATAAGGTCTGAAAACATAATACTGTAATAGACTGAATGTTCTGTTCTTTGTGTGGGAAATGCTTGCATGTTTTTTGGTGTTGGATCCTGACACGTCAGTGGAGTTGTTGTCAGTTAGTTGCTATAGCAACAGGTCTGTGTGATGTGTAGCCAATACAGAGAGCAAGATAAAAGAATAGTACGAGTGCTTTTTAGTTGTTCAACTGTTTTTTTCTTCTAATTTGATAAAACCTACATTTGCAGGTTTCATTTTGTTAATGGGACTGTTCTACCACCACAGCGCAGCTATAGATGGCCAGTAAAAGAATCATCTTCCAGCGTTGTGCGCATTCGCGAAATATCCGGATGTAAACAATAACATGCAGCGCGTCTGTAATCTACCCCTTCTGTCAAAAGTCAATTCACTACACCATAAGCAACCAAGCACAAATCAACCATCCATATTGATGCAAACACAAAAAAGGCAAAGTAAAACTAATAATTACAAAAAATATACATATTTGTAATGATTCAGTACTCTACTAATTGAATGTAGTTCATTATACTTTGATAAAATATTAGATTTTATTATTTTCAGTAAAAATGTATCTCCTTGGTTTCTTTAGACCAGGGGTTCCCAAACTGTGGGGTGCGCCCCCTAGGGGGGGCGCCGTGTCATTGAAGGGGGGCGCGGGAAGCCGTCTGGATA
>NW_015114006.1:0-18342 GCF_001443285.1 Poecilia latipinna | reverse complement strand
GTTTGGAAACCACTGGGGGGGCGCAGAAGAAAAAGTTTGGGAACCACTGCTTTAGACGGATTGGGTCCACTTGCTTACTTCTGACTTTTTTCTGTTTTCTGTAAATATCTTAATGTATTTAAACATAACTCGCAGAACGTAATAGTCTAGCAAGTCGCGAAATTTCATTTGTTTTAAGTTAAAGAACAACCGATTTGTTGGCTCTCTGTTTTCTGCTTATAAATCTAACGGCACTTTTTTTTTTTCAAAATTAAAAGAAAATGGACAAGTATTCTCCCCCAACTTCTACACAACAGGTCAAAATAATTCAATAATAACTCAATTTTCTTTGATACGATTGTGTTTGCATAGCTGCACAGCCCTGGTGTGTGTGATGTGTGTTTGAGCTGTGCATCGTGACCTGCAGGCGAGGGCTGACAGGGGAGGGGAAGGATGGATGCATAGATGGATGTATGGAGGCGGGGGGGGGGGGTATTTTGCGTGGAAGTAACAGAGGAGATCCACAGTTTCCCCGGTAACCAGTAGTTGTGTGTGTGGTGGTGTGACTGCGCTCACCTCCTCAGCACTGCGATCTCGTTCTCGATGCTGCTCTCCTTCCCCTTCAGCGCCTTCTTGGGGATGCACTTGACGGCGAACATGCGGCCGGTCAGCTTCTCCTGGGCCAGGACCACCTCTGAAAACGCCCCTCTGACGGAACAAAGGAAACGCACTCCATTTCAATCTCACGCTTCATGATTTCAGATATTTTGTCCTAAAGGTGCAATTCGCGACAAGTGCAATGTTTATCCAGTCATCAGAAATATTCGGAAAATTGCACTGCTGTGTGAATGTGCACCGATGTGACACTTTCGACTTTCCTTTCTTAACGACATAAAAGACCAGCACCGGCAGTAGGGCAAACATCTGTGTTTTTCAGCTCTTAAGATCTCTTTGTGTGTGTGTTTTGTGAATGTGTGTGTGCGTGTCGTGTCGACAAGCGGGGCGATGAATGAAGATGAGCCCATTGCGAGTTAATCTGCCTGAAGCGAGTGGTGGCTCCTTTGTTGATCTGCCCTCAGACTCACTGGCGTATCAGAGTAAACACGATGCATGCGCCCTTATCTCTTTTCGGCGGTATCGGCAACCCGCAGCGTGAGAACAACCAGACTGCAGGAATTCAGCTAACAATCTAACCAGAGCCTTTCAATTTCCTTGTTTTCTCACAAAATTTGTCTACACGTTCTGTAGAAATCCAAGCTAACGTGGTAGTATACATATGTGAGACTAGTCTGGTAAAAAAAAAAAAAAAAAAGGCCTCTTGTTCAACGTTTCACTTTGTTCTGAGGCTCTGGGCCCTTCCTGGAGGCGTGGACTCTGTTGAGGTTTGAAACAACTGGATCTGATTCTAACCAATCACTAACATGTAGCCGTGATGGCTGTAATGCGTCAGCTACGCTATGAAGCTACCCAGAAATTGCATAAGCTGAAAACAACCATCAACCACTGAGATGAAGAGCTGAACAACATCTTTGTCAGCAATAAAAGATCGTAACCATTCCTCACACTCCCACCTTAATTGTTCAAATCCTGCATCTGTTTGCTGGTTGGTCTGGTTGAAATGTAACCAGAGAAATCAAAATCAATGGGGGAAATACCAGACGGAACACTGAAGGGAGATGAGAATCAAGAGGAATTGTGTAGGAAGGTAATGGCCTGGCTCAATGGAGGAAGATTTTTAGCATGGCTAATGCTGTGATTGTGTCAACCTCGGAAGTCAAAATCATGCCACACTCGTATTTGTTGTGAGACTAACTACTTTTAGTGAAAAAATAAAGAATTAAAAAAACATTCACACCTGATCTCATGTAAAGTAATTCAACAGGTAAAACTAATTCATGGCAGTGTACTTGTGACACAAATTTAACTTGAGTTTGCTATTGCTAGATACCAGTACACAGTTTATTTTGGTGAATGTGACTGTTCGTGTTTCTGTGCGCGCATGTGTGTTTAAGGCTTCTCCTTCAAAGTGAAAAGCGGCTGCTGTGAATGAACTCTCTCTTTTTTTTGCATCAATGTGTGCCTCACAGCAGAGCCAGTCAGAGCGCGGCGCATTCTGCGAGCTGTCCATCAGCCTGCAGGCAGAGCCGTGTTCACGGTGCCCGCATGCCAACGCAGACCCGCTGCCCGTCGCTGCCCTACTGCAGTCGGCGCATCTCCATCTGTTTAGCAACGACTCCCTCTCTCTTCTCACCTCCACCGCCTCTCCTGCCAATCTCCCTTAGTCTCTTGCAAATCTTTCAGAGTGACAAGTGATCATAGCGTCTGTTGCCCTGGGCGATTGAGGTGGACTGTCTGCAAACCGATAAGATTACTTCAATTGACTCATGCATGCTGACACTTGCCAGCCCCGATAACGGATGTTGGGGTTCTGGTGACGTCAAGGGCCGACAAAACGAGCGACACATGCAATTTGTAAGGCGCACACACACACACACACACACACGCCTACACACAAACTCGGAACAACACACAAAGCTCGGAGCGTTTCATTCATTACCCCCGGAGAGGGAGCAACATGAATGGGCGCCCTCGGTGGCTGTGAGGCATTCACAGCTGCAGCATTAATCATCACAAGAGGCGTCACAACCTGTTTACCTTTGCGCTTTGTGTCAGGATCATTATTTTCTTTCTCTAATGTTTGTGTTCCACGATAAAAGAGGCATTTATGTGTGATGAAAAAAAGCAGCTCTGCACAGATTGTTGCCGTGGTTTTGGAGGCTGAAATTTCACAGTCTGAGTTTTGGCAGCAGAAATGTTTCCGAGGTGTTAGCAAGGAAACAGATTTGGGAGCTGGAGAGGTTGTTGGTACTTGTTTTCTTTCTTTCTTTTTTCTTTTTCCTAACTAAACATGTATTCTCTCCAAGGCCGCAGATCTGTTTTACCACCTTTGCTGAGTTTTGTCAGTTTGCAGGTCAAGGAGCAAGGAAATACGACAGTAATGGCTTTCAGGTCTGGCCACATGAAAACGTTTTTATTTTTCTTCAAACACAGAGTGAAAATTTCACTCTCGCTTTTTATCCATTCCACAGTCGTGTGAATTTTCATCAAATTTTTAAAATGGCGGGGGGAAAAAACAGGAAAGTGTAAGTAAGGCGATTTTGGAGTGAATCAGCCAGGCTATGCAAAGCATTATCTCAGTTTGTGCAGATTTTCTACAGTATTGTCCTGAATGTCCAACTGAGATGATAATGCAGGTTGAAGCAAGTGCAGACACTGCGGTGAAGTTAGTTTCGGTTTGAATATTCTCAACTCTGTTTCTTTAACATTAGAGGAATATGAACTAAATGTTGCACACATTTGTAATGGAAACACAACGTTTTCTGCAAACGACAGCAGAGTATTACAGAACAAATGAAGCAAAAACAATCAGTGGCCACTGTCTGATAAATGCACTCTTCCACCTTAGGCATACATGCCAAGTCAGCACTTTGTACCATAACACCTGTCTGCTTTCACACACAATGAAGGTGTTTCATCTAATTCCTGATGCTCCTTCTACATAAATTTATTTTATAAATAAATAACAAAAAAACATACATCATGACACCCTCGAAGGCAGTATGTGTTTGATTATGTCTTGGAAATCTGGAATTTTATAAAGCCAATGTTTAGTTTCATCCAGATTTCTTTGGAAAAAATATGTAATTCTTGATTCATGTCTAGATTCAGATTGAACAAGTGTAGAGTCCATTACTCAATTTCATCTGAACAAAAATCTATAAAATATTGCGCGTAGGTTGAGTTAGAGGGAGGTGAACACGTAGTGGAAACTATATTCCTTTCAAGGCCAAAACCACAGCTGATTATGGGGAAAGTAATATTGTTCAGTGAAAAATAAGCTCTAATGTGGTTAGGGAGCCGAGAGCAAACATGAGAGACATGGAAGATAAAAAAAACACTCCCAGGCTCGGCCTTTCTAGCCTGCTGCCTCCTGGGATGAGCATCAAATGTCATACAAACAAACTAAAGAGCACATCTGGTCCTCAGGCTGTGAAAACGCACAAAACCAGTCTTCTCCCTTTAACATTAACTCAATCACGTTAATAAGTGAGATTATTAACTCAGCCACGTACATATAAGCTGAATATTTATTGCTAATTACAGTTAGTCAGGACTTTGTCGAACATCTTTTTTTCTCATAACTGGAATTTATGAACTGGAATTTGTTCAAGAAGCTTCATTTTGGACTCATCTGACCAGGACACCTTCATCCACTCGGCTGCTGCGTCCGTAACATAACTTGTAGAACAGGACACACAGTGGACCGCCGGTGTTTCATACAGCGGGTACCAGAACCACTAGTGAACAGCTGAAACCTGCGACTACGTGAGACCCCCTCTAAAAACGCTTACAGACACATTAGAACGCAACGTGACGTCACGCGCTCTGGATCCCTGATTTATATTGTTTCCACTAATGTAATGAGTAATGTGATGTATCTTGTACCCTGATATAAAATAATTTTTTTATAATAATAAAAATACATTTTAAAAAAGATGCACTTCCACTTCCACAGTTATGCACAGAAAATCCTAATAAATCACACAATTACACGGAAGCAATATAAGGAAAATGCGAATGAGGGAAAAACTGCATACGGCAGCATGTCAGAAGCACGATCAGAACAAATTTACTTTATTTCAAACCTGAAAGTCATTTGCTTTTGCAACTCCAAAGCACAGGCTGAAGGACCGGCAGGGTCCACCTGACTGGAGGACTGGCAGCCGACTTCAACGTATGTTTGGACTGGCTGGAAGTCCCCGCTTTGCTGCTGTAACCTACGGCAACGATGATTGAATTCCCTCTTCTATGAACCTGTGTAATTGTGTCAGTGCTGCTCTGCTGCCGGGGAGAAAAGAAAAAGAAAAGAAAAACAGTGCTGGCAGTGACGGCGTGTGCGAGAGTGTTTCGCGATGGAGCGCGTATCCAACAGGGAAACAGTCTGTCTCCAAAGGCGCACACATGCTCACACACACAGAGACGGAGAGACTGGAGTCGGCCGACGAGGTGGAAGTGACACGTTTGACGTGGGGACAGACAGCAGCCGTCAACGTCAAGCTGGAAATCCATCCACTCAAAAAAAAAAAAAAGGTTTTGAAATCATCTAATTCATGTTTGACTTCATAGATTTTTATTTCGAGATTTCTTGTAGAGAGCATTGGTAGACGTTACGCCTCAATGTCAAAATGTATGAGTCCAATTATTCCAGATGTTTCAGATCAACAAAACAAAATTTAAGGTCTGATGAATATAACCAGAGTGAATTCAAAAATGATTCAAAAATGATGGTTTCATTCATTAAAGAAAGACATTAATCCAAACCAACCTGGCCTCAAATGAAAGGCTAAACCTCATACTGGCTTCTGCCACTTGTAGAGGTAAAAACTGTCATTGAGCGTTTGTAATAAATTTTGAAGTATCGCATTAGAAAAGGCTGATAGAAAATGACAAAATTTGAAAAAAAAACTAACACAATATCACAGAAAAGGTTTTAACGCTCGCTTCCGGTGGTTGTGGGTTTTTCTGAAAAAGTGCTAAAGGGGAGATGGAAACACATTTGCCAATCAAGTTCTGACGTAGTAAATCCTCACATCCACTGGTCAGTCTGTGGCTTAAAAGAGGCACAGAAAGAAAATTAAAACTTTAAAGTTCAAACCTCCGTGACAAAGGGGAGAGCTGCAGACTACAGTGGCCGGTGACAGGTACTGTAAGCTGGGATGGGTGAGGTGGAATGCTCCCATCCAGATCCAGAAGAGGGTCTGTGCCTATCTGGAAACACGAAAGATATTTTTAAGTCCAAACCTTCACCACGGAGATCAGGACTCTCATCTTTTTTACATGTGTGGTCCATGCTAGTTTGAGACATCTACTTCCTGTTAATTACATCCATGCGTTACATCAAAATCTGATGAAGTTATGCTTTGTATAGCCTGGATGATTTACTCCAAACCAGTGGACGGAATTACACCAAATTCGTATTTTGCTGTTCAGCCACATCTCAAAAGTCCACTTAAATTTTGCATGACAGTTGCATGGAAACCTAAATAATCTTTTCCATCACTGTAGAGGAAACTCTTGTTTTAACTCAACTGGGTTTGAGGGTTTTAAATGAAGGTGTGTCGAAAAAATTGATTCCCATAAGAATGACGACTCTAATTTTCTGCGGTTCAGAATGGAGGTGTTATTTGGATCATTGTCCTGCTGCAGAACCCAAGTGTGCTTAGAGTTAAGGTCACAAACTGATGTTCTCCATTAGGAGAACGTCCTAAAGGAGACGTTCGTGGATTCACCAATTACAGCAAGTCAGCAAAGCAGACACAGACCATCACTCTACCACCACCACGTTTAACTGTTCTTCTTCTGAAATGATTAACTAGCTAAATTCCAGATGTAACTGGATG
Organism: Poecilia latipinna; assembly: GCF_001443285.1. Classification (NCBI taxonomy): domain Eukaryota; kingdom Metazoa; phylum Chordata; class Actinopteri; order Cyprinodontiformes; family Poeciliidae; genus Poecilia; species Poecilia latipinna. Next base: position 11,902 of record NW_015114006.1, on the reverse strand, counting down.
CATAGCTTCTAAGATGCACAACTTCAGTCTTATGCTGACAATAAAATATCCAACAATCAATAAGAACTGAAGGACAGGAGATATTACCCAAAGACAACTGTGAAAGAATCTGTTAACGTGGCTCACACACGCACACACACACACGCACACACACATGCAGCTCAGCAGGTCTGCTCCTGCCCCGTCAATAATTAGCAGTTTAATCAAAGCAGAAATGGGAGCCGCTGAATGGAGGTCGTTCACACACACGTCGTCACAGCAAAAGGCCTGATAATGACTGAGCGTGGACAAGGACAATCACACGGCTTGCCGCTAACGTCAGAGCCCGTATTCACACACACGCACACACACACACGCACACACACACACCGTTATCTTCCTGAGCTCCCTGAATGCAAAGCGGTCTGCCAGAGGTGTGTGTCGTCGTGGTGACAAGAAGGCTCTGATTTACCGTTTCCTAGGATGCGCTTGAAGAGGGGAAAAACAAGTAGGGGAAACCCGACGCACATTGGAAAAATGAGCTGAAGGGAATAACAAGCAGAATGGAAAGATTTAAGAGGTTTGGAAACTCTAATAAGCAGAATATCTTGAGTTCAATAGCATTGGAGGGCTGTAAGTAGGGGTGCGTCAAAAATCAATTTGCATAACTATCACAATTCGATTACTATTGTTGCTACTTAACAAGGTTTCCCGAGCATTTGAAAGAGAAACAGGCCCACAGCATCACAGATCCTCCACTGTACCTAGCAATGCACTGATATCCATGTCTGCAGTTTAATGTTGTCCAATACAATCTCATAAAGAAAAACAGCTGAAATGGACTTGAAGCAATTCCCTTTTTTAAAAACAACTCTGACATAGAAGTATTGTACTACAATTTATATGTTAACTCTGCACCAGTACAGCACACTTAAATACACTAATTGCTTCACAAGCTTGGCCAAAGATGTAAAAACGATACAACTTCATTTGTTCAGTCAGTACAACAGCCAATGTAAAATAAATAATAGAAAAACTGAAACTGACAAAACAACAGGTTGGTTATCTTGCTCAAATATATATATAAAAAAATCCATCGAGAAACCTTCTTTCAAATGGTTCAGAAAGTGCAATTATAAGTTCTAAATAAAATGTAAGATAAATAAAGCGTGACATCGCTCTGAGCACAAAGCATAGAATTAGAATAAATAGATCTGCCCTTGTGGATTGGTCACATTGTCAACAATATCCAATCTAGAATGTTTTTCCAATTTTGCAATTAATCAGTTAACTGCATGGTAAATAAATATGAGCTCGATAATATTCATTCTGATGGAAGTTTTCTTTACATCATAGTCCATTTTATTAATGTTTTTAATTGGAATTGGTGTTTAATGCTGTTTTATATATCGTTTTTGGTTGTTCTGTTTTACTGGATATTTAAAACATCCTCCAGTTCCAGTATTAAGTGTTCCTTACAGAAATTAAAGTTTACAGGGCCATTATCAGTGTATTACCAGTAAATAATCTCCAAAGAACAATAGTATTTTTATTGCAATAATTACTGAGACAATTCAACGTCCAAAAGAATGTATTATCATGACAGAAAATGTGTCCAAGTTGTTAAGCTTTAAAAAAACAAAAAACAAAACTGGTGCTATGTCTTGAATTAGCCATTTATCGGTTTTGGTAAACCTTCCAGATTGACTCCATGAAATTCGAAGTCAACACAATGACTCATAAAACCTCCACCAGTTTCCTTAAAAGGATGCTCTGACAACACCCAGACACATTTTGTTCCCACTCAGAACTCCTAATGGTTTCTAAATCTACAGGAATCTGCTCTACTGGTTAGAAGAGAGAAACATAATATGGAAAATGTGACTCAACTTTCAAATTTATTGGACTTTAAATGGATTAAAATGATGTTTGGATAATTGCTGGTGTTCCAAACGGCAGGTGGGAAAGCTGCTGATCTGAATCAATATGACAACAGGAGGTAAGGCGTGATGGATGGGGATTTATTACAGCTGGTGTGTAAATGCACTGGAGCAGAATGCAAACACATATGTCACAGGCACAAAGAGCGGCGTGATTAGTAGGAAAAGTTTACTACCGTTTATCCCTGCACCAAAAACACAAGCCGGGATGGAAATGAGGAATGGAAAAGTGTGGGCGCACTATATTGGTTTGGTAGCGGAGCTCGCAGGCTCAAAAAGAAAAAAAAAAACCCTGTTGCCACGGCAGCAATTAAGCGCCAATTATAGTCTGTATTCTAACTGGGGCTCCGATAGCAGAAGATGAAAACAAGAGGGAGCGAGCGCTGAAATGAAAGGTCTGACGAGTCTTCTCTGCTATTAGAATGACAAACCTCAGAACAGACGCCGAACAAGAATTCCCTCCGAAATTCCTGACTGCTGTGCCGCCACAACCGCAGCACATCCAACAGGCAGCCGGAGCGCAAGCTGAACAAGATGCAAACCAGTGAAGGATGTCCCTACCAGCTGAAAGCAAACCAAGCAAATACAATGGTGGAAAAAAAAAACCTGAGCTGCATGCCAGGATATGAGGAGAGTAAAACCAAAACTTGAGACAAACCCAAAACGGAGATTTAGAGAAACAGAAGTCTATCTGGACAAAAGCTGTCTCCAATCTGTAGGCAAAGTAAAGCTCTCCCTGGTTCATGTTTACTACTGTAATACATTTCTACACATTTCTTCTGTTTTTGCTACATTAAGATGTTTCAGATAAATCAAGTTTTAATATCGGACCTACCTATTATTTTATTTCTTAAAGAGGCAGTATAATGTGTTTTCCAGGCACATACTGACATTTTATAGCACAATCAAGTATAAAAATACTAAAAGATAAAACTGTGCCTTTGTCTCTTTAAGAAGCTCCTGCTCTTTCAGAACTGTGCCTTCATGAAGTCATCACAACCTTGCTTCTCTATTAACCCTTTAAAATTTTTTAACCAGAGTTGCATTGAGAAGTAGCTCGTATAATGAGCTCAGGGTTAGGGTTAGGGTTGCTGCTAGCTAGTCTGAAGGAGCTGAGTTGGGGAGTCAAAGAGGAGGAAACGACAGCATGGAGGAGGAGAGTTTTCCTCAAAGGTGGATCAAGGTTCACCCAGGCATTTTGCACAGCTGAATGGTTGCCAAAGGAGATTAAGGGATTTCTCAAAAATGCATGAAAGAATCAAGGCAACACTCCAGGAATGTTTATTATGAGGGTATAACATAATGACAAAATGCTGCTCCTTAAAGAAAAAAAAGGCTTATGATGATTTTCTCACATCCTACATTCTCCTATTCAACTACTGCCTTCTGCTTATCAGAGAAAGGGTCGCCTGGGCAACAGGTCCAACATCCCTGTATGATGTCACTAAAAGACTATGAACCCATTCAAGTGCTCAGTCGATGATTAGAACCAATCTAATTGTGGATAAGCCACAACTTTCTTCAGTTGAACAGAAGCTATTATTATTATTATTATTTGACCTAAAGAGGACTCTAAACAATCTAGAGTCAAAGCACATTTTCCGTTATTACAGCTAGAAACTAGAGATCAGGTACTGAAATCTGGGAGTAGAGATTAACTTTGACCTGAACCTTCAGCATCATATAGACAGTTACAAAGTCGGCCTTCTATCACCTGAAGAACATTTCCAGGATTAAAGGATTAATTTTCAAGCAAGATCTAGAGAAACTCATCCAAGCGTTTATCTTTAGTCGCATTGATTACTGCAACAGTGTCTTCATAGGTCTGCCGAAAACAAAAATAAAATCAAAATAAATCAGACAGCTGCAGCTCACATTCCATACACAGAATTTTCTCAATTTAGTTTTATCAAATCTGACTCACCATCTAATAAACATCAGAAACCAAACCTGACAAGTTTCCACAGCTCACACAGGCTCCATAATGGGCATTTCAGTAGATACATATTGCCAGTGTTGGTAGTGAGAGAGTTGTTTAAAGTCTTTACCCTGCATCTCATAATGTCCTGATTATGTTACACTGACTTGTTTCTAGTTCACTTGTTTTATTCACCTACTTGACAAGAATCCTGATGAAATTAACACCAACTGAGGGCCAGGAGAACGGTACAGATGCACAGGGTGAGGCGTCGCCTCGGATTTTTCATGTTTAACACGACATGATCAACATGATCAAACATGATCAACACGACGCCGATCCACCAATGCTGACTGAGCCACCAAGGTACGGCTTTTTCCATGGCAACAGTGCAAACCACCACAGGGATTTCACAAGACTTTCAATATGTTGACATCCATCACCATGGAAATCACATTTACCTGTGATATCCACAAATAAATGTGGGAATCACATTTATTACTTATAACGCAACTCATCAGTACATTACAATTCTATAGTTAAGAGTTGGGGTGAAACATTTACAAGTGTCCACATGACAATGACGGCAAATGACACACATATGATCAGTAAAAAGAAAAAAAAAATGAAATGAATCCAAGAGTCAAAAATATTTGATCAACTTTTACAAATTGGTTCCTGTGGGCACTACTGATGTGGTAACTGTACTTAGACACAGGACCGTAAACACGGCAAAAGATAAAAGCTGGCGAAAGCAGAGCAGCATCAGACCCTCAGACTCAGGTCATGCTGAAAGAGAGGTATATGTAGGAACAAAAAGAGAGGAAGGGGGAGTGGTGAGAAAAGTAGAAAAGGAGAAGAGGCAGCTACGGCTGAAGATAAAGAGATTTGACCTGACACATTACAGGGCACGGAGGAGGTCGCCTGCTCTAATAGCTGGAGTCAAGATGCTGACGGCGAGATGAAAGGAAATACTCCTTTTATGCTATCAGCCCTGAGAGGAAGCATTTAGGTGTGTAACCTGGATAGTTTGAGTTTAGCTTTTACTGTAAAACACAAACAGGATTGACATCCTCATAGACTTCCAGGTAGCAACACCTCAGGGTTCCTCGTCACTAACAGAGCCAGTTTTGTTTAAATGAACATGCAATGCAAAACCATTAGAAATGAAATCGAGACAATAACCACTTGTGATGATACTGCAAGCCCTCATGACAAGATCAGACAATTATCTATAATGGAAGTTCTTGAATCAATGGTGCTAATTCTTCTGCAGCCCTCCAGTTGATTTAAATGCTGGAACTTCTGTAAATTTTGGGGTCGGATAAAATGTAGTGCATTCCCAAGGAAATAAAATAGTCTCCATGTTTTTGTCTTCAAGCAGGAAGTTCCAACATCCCATCGACTGCAGGTGGATAAAAGTAACTGACTTTTTTTTTTTCGATTGTTTGATCCCCTTTCTTATGCCACCCTGGGCAACCGCCCACATGGCCTATGTTTGATAAGGTTACATCTATGATATAATAACTTTCATAGCTAGTTGCAGAAAAATAAAATAAATAAATAAATAAATACTTTAACTGTAGTGCATGCATTGTAAAGTATGCCAACATACTTTATATTAGACTCACAGTAATGGAAAATAAATACTTTTTCATAGTTTTGAGATATTTAGATTTTCTGAGAAACTGAATTTGGGGTTTTTATTAGTTAAAAATCACTAATTGTCAAAACGAACAAAAATAAATGTGTGAAATACATCACTGTGAGTTTTACTATATGAGCTGAAGTACTGTTATACAATTTCAATGAGAAACAACTATTTGTTAAACTAATACTTAAGGCAGAATCACATTCGAATAAATAAATAATTTGACCCCCTTTGTAATAACACCCTGGGCAACCACCCATATGGCCTATAATAAAAATCTACCACTGTTCTCAGTCAGTTAAAAACATAAAATCTGCACAACATAGACCTGTCAGCAAAGAATAACCCATAAAAAAATTTCACAGATTAACCATGTATCCAGAGCTGTGTTCCAGGATTAAAACAAGCGTTACCGTTTCCACCGAGCCACGCCGTCATGCCCGTACATGTGTTTCCTTCTGCCTAAACTAGTCGCGCTTTAAATCCCCCCCACGGCTGCTTTGCTGCATCTGTTTTGCAGGAAAACAAATATTTTCCGGTAAGCCGTGGTCACACCCTGACAAATTCACACATGGAGGAGCAGGTGTTAACAAGACAGAAGTTTAACTGGGCTCAGTCCAACAGACACAAACTCATCTAATCACCCTCCAATGTTGCAAACGTACTAATGAAACACACACACACAAACACACATGAGAAGGGAGTGTAAACAGTGGCAGAAGGCTGCTTGGTGAAATGTACCCGGCAGCAGCTCGGCTTATTAGAAGTGACTCAAGGCTTTATTAATGCTGTAGGGGGGATGAAGTGATTGTCCTCCCCCAAAATCATACAAACTTCATTACTCAATTAGAAACTCCCAAGATAAACTACAGGAGTATTTAGTCCAACCAAAGCAGCTGACTGAGAACATAAGAGCTCAACATGATCAGTTTACACTTTGGATTTCCTTGATATTTAAATGTAACACACCCCATAATCTCTACTTCACACACTAGTCAATTTCAGAGGTTATTCCTGTTCAATTTGAAGACTGCAGGTTAAAGTACTGTCTGCCAAATGTATTAATGGAAAGTTGAGTGAAAGAATAAACTGTAGAAGGGAAAAGTTGCAGAAAAAAACACAGATGGTTGAAGTTTTTAATGGATGGTGAAGCAAACTAAATTAATCAATTTCGAGAGATCTATGAGACGTGAAACAATCAAATTTATTAAACAAATCAGACAAATTTTAATTGATGAAGCTAACTTGAGTGAATACAAAAAGCAATTTTCAAATGATTATTTCAATTTACAAAGGAGCAGTATTATGTGCATGTAAAATGCACATAAGTGTGCATTTTACTGCACACTTATGTCAGCTTGAGGTGTTATAAAAATGCTGTACATATCAAATATGATTTTAAAATAATTTGAGGTGCAGGACTCGAAAACGTCAAAGTATTTTATTGTGATTATGCTTACATACATGAATACTCAATAGAAAATAAAATGTTCAAAAAATGTATTCAATCGTTGTTGAACAACACACTGAGTTTGAAAGGCTAATTTCTAATTTCAGTATGTTTTGTTAGTTTCATAAGTGCACAATATAGTTCCAGTTATAATTTTTCCCCATTAATAACTGTTTTTATTTATTTCAGTTCACAAAAATGTTTTGTCAACTTCAGTTTTCATTATTTAGTTAGTTTTAGTTAACTATAATAACCTTGCTGTTAAACATGGAATATAACAAACAGAAATAATTTTCCTGTCATCATTTTGGCGCCCCTTCTAGCGTGGCGCCCCAGTGTAGTCCATACCCACTTTTTGCTCCACTGGTTGTATTTGTGTCTACGTGCGCTTGCACGCCGTCGCTATGTGTTCAACTCAAAGGCGACTTGACAAGTTGTGTAAGTGGGTCATGACAGGCCTCATAAACAACAACACACACATCAGATAAAATAAAATACTTCACTGTCATTGTGCAATAACATTATGATGCATAGTAACTCCAGAGGCCAAAGGAGAAATACATTTAAAAAAAGCCTGAATCACCTTCATTTGAGTACAGTAATGGGGCTGAGTAAAAGTAGGTCTGCTATAATACAGAAAAAGCCTCTATGGTGTAGCAGTGTGTGTGTGTGTGTGTGTGTGTGTGTGTGTGTGTGTGTGTGTGTGTGTGTGTGTGTGTGTGTGTTTGTGTGTGTCCCTCGTAAAGGTGTGTGTTTCACTTAACAGCACTATAATGTGTGTGTGTGTCATAGCTTCCAGAGGTTTTCTTGCAGTTGGAGTTGTGTATACATGTCTCTTTGTGTTTGCTCTCTTGTGGGTCTTCTCCCTGTGTTTGTGTGTTAAGTGGTGGTCTGCCCTAAATTACCTGTCGAGAAGACAGAGTGTACGCTGGTCGGCCGCGGCGCTGCGGTAGCACTGCTTCCATTAACGGCGGCCATCATTCACAATCTGATGGGCAACAGCTAAGGCTTACCACGGCGACCCTGTCGCATGCCTGCCAAATTTTACTTAGTACACGATGTTACTACCCAGGGTGTCTTAGGATAAGACCCTAAAAAGGTTGTGGTGACATTTTTCTATAGTGAGCCCAACAGAAAAGAAATGCTTGACCAATAGCCTTATTAGGAGCTTTTGATATTTGTTTCACTTATGTGTACACTTCAGCAAAGATCATAAAGATGCACTATTGGCACCTATAAAGTGGCAGCGGAATCAGACAGGATAATAGAAAGGAATCATAATTTGATCGAAGAATTGTCTTAAGCTCTACGTTAGCTTGGCCATCGCCTTCTTACGCAATTCCGCTCAATTCTCATCTCCCGTCAATGCAATGGCAGTGGAGGAGGTGAACGAAGCCAATCAGTTCAAGTTGCTTCCAAAAATTGAGCAATTAATATCAGAGCCAGAGAGATGTTTAAGATATTTTATTTCTGGCAAAGATGTCATGGACCTACTCCCCACAGGGATGTTAACTCTACAGTGCACACAATTTCCGGTAAGCCGGCGCATTACACAATTAACGGCCAAACTAAACGTTAGTGGTTGGGTAAAATCAGATCCACTCATTTCAAGATTGAACACAGTCCACACCTTCAGGTAGTAATCGTTTCTCAATAGCTGAGAGTTCAAGGTTCTGATTTTTACCAATGTCATTTGACCAAAACAGTGGTCTTAAAGTCAATATAGATCCACTGCATGGCCCGATGTCGCAACGTGTGTGGTGTTGTGCTCCAGAGACAAACCAGACGGGTAGCCAATCAGAAAGCGAGGTGACAGAAGCAAAGAAGGGAACCCAAGATACAGAATACAGAATACAAAACAAGTTCATAGTACAGAAAGTTCAGTGGATGTTGAAGACGTCATTGTAGTGTTTTGTGTCCTTTAAATGTGACCACAAACTATCGTCATTCCTTCTTCCAAGTTGGCCATTTTTGTTTACTCTGAACTCGTGTTTTGTGAAATTTCCCATCTGACATCTGAGTGTTGGTGAAAAAACTCACACAGGCAATATTTCATACGGTACTATTAGTTCATTGTGGACATGAGCCAGCTGGAGATGGTCTTGATTAGAAATGCTACAGTTATGAACCCACAACCTCACCGTCCGGTGTCAATTCAAAGGGCTTGACTGGTTTATATTTGACCCAGGTCTGGGTTAGCAAAATAACTAACTGAACCATTTGTAACCCAACAGTTTTTAAAGTGTGTTCTGGTTGACTATGTGTGACTCTGCTGGGAAGCAGAGGTTTTGTAACACTTCTAAGGTTTCGATGTGGTACTTAAATAAAACAGTAGTGACATAACTATTTGCACTGCCTTGCACTGAACCGAAACATTTGACATTAGTTTTGGCAAATAGTTTGTTTGATAAAGGATTCTAAACACCAGAGAAGAACAGGTTTAGGAGCAAAATACTGTGTTGATATTGAAACACTTAATATTTTGAAGACAGCTTCAATTTGTCAGCCATCAGCACATCCGGAAATAATGATGTGATTGTGATCGCACAAAACCAGTCAGCCAATTCGAAGCTCAGCTATGTGAAACCTCATCATACTGTAAAATCAACTGATATAAACTTCCTTTAAAAGCTATGAGATCTAAGGTTGAACCGATAAACTGGCTGAATAATAAATCGACCCAGATTTTTTTCATTTTGGGAGATTGGTGATCAAACCCAACATGCAAAACGCAAGTCACATCTGCACATGTGAGGTCAATATTAAACCATTGTTGCCAACTTATCCCAAATATTACTTAAAAATATTAAACAGCTTTTAAATCATTAGTTATGATAAGGCTTTTAATATTCAAATTTCTTTAGTGTTTTTATTATCTCATTTTGTCTTATATTGTTATGTATTTTAATTGATTTGGTACACTTTTTGTGTCTCTTGTGTCAATTATGATGCTTTAATAGATTTTTTTAATGTAAAACACTTTGCAACATTTGTTTAAAAAGGTGCTATGCAAATGAAGTCCTATTATTATTAACTTAGCAACTTTGTCGCTCTATTTAGAGACTTTTCACATAAAAAAAATAGGCATTTACAAAAATCAGAACTGGCAGGTCAGGCTTTTTAAAGATCGGCGATCAGCCAATAAACTGCGATCGGTGCAGCCGTAATGAGAACGCTCAGTTTTAATCCAGTCCAACCCGTTCTGTGGACTCACGAAAGGAAATGATTAGAAAAGAAAGCCCAGATCTCCTTGTTCATGCCATGGATTAATCCTTCCAAAAGGAGCATGGATAGAGAAACATGGACGGCCTCCAACAGAGGCCGGCTGACGGATATCTCATTCTGGAGTCTGAGCAGAGCTCCTCATCCCCCTGGCTGGTCCTGAGCTCTGCCTCCATCGCTGCTGCTGCTGCTGCTTACAATTAGTTCATTACTGAATCAACAGATTCAAAATCATTCGTGTGACGATTCTATTAGCCTCTGTTCTGAAATTTACATAATGAGACACCACTTAGGTTCTTGAATGCCTTGCAGCTCTAAACAGAGATGTCGTTTTTTTCAGAACAAAAGCTTTTCTTGGCTCCAACAACAGCAGATGGTGGAAGGAGAGATCGAGTAGCAGAACGAAACCACTTCCAACATATTTATCCTTCAGAAGTGGAACATGAATGCCAAAGGGCCCCTGAAGCCCCCCCTCTCCCTTCAGGCTTATGTGAGCTCCTGCTTCCATCCCTTATTGCTGTTTGAATACAATTCTTCATTTCCATACCGTTATCTCTTCTTCTTTGTCCTCTTTCCTCCTCCACTCCATTATTTTGCTATATTTTCTTTTGCCTCCATCACAAGCACCAGAGCCTTAAGAGAAAATATGCAAAGCTGCTTTCTGATTTGCTCCTCCGTTCAGGCGAGTGCAGAATCGCCGATCAGGGTCGACTGCTAACTTCTCCTGCACTTAAAAACGCAGATCTGGTACATTTTCATGTGAACACAGCAGCCACTGCTCAGGCCTACCAAATCAATCTTCTTCTTCTTCGAGAGAGAGAGGATGTCGATGTTTGAGAAGATCGAAAATGAAATCGAACAACAAAACAACACAGTTATAACTGACTGATTTATAACTGATCAGTCAGTTATAAACTGACTGATCAGTCAGTTTATAACCCAATCAAAGTCTGAGAGGGGGATACTGTTTCACTGCTTAGCTCCAGAGAGGATCCATTCTTCATCACTGCAAAATCTTCTTTGAATACAGAAAAAATCCTTGAAAAGAAAATAAATTAAATACTCCCTGAATTTTAAAAACAACACAAATTCCGGAGTAAATGAAGCCTGTTTTACACAGCACTAACCACGTGCTGTTAGCATGCTACTTTGGAAGGGGAGATATGAAAACTGTTATTATGGCTAGAGATGAAGTTGTGCTTTAAGTTTTATTGATTATTCATTAACCATGTTTCCTATCGCATTAGAAAGGGTTTATGGGAAAGTTTCCTTGCTAGCTTGAGGTGCTTTTTGGCTTTTTTGAGAGCTGATATGCTAAAGAGGTAAAGCGCTTAAGTGGAGATGGAAACACATCAAACGTAGACCTCACATCACTCAGCTGGTTCCTTTGTTAGCATCATTAGCATTACATGGTGTCAGAACAATTACAGTTTGCCTGCTAGCAACATATTCCTGAAAATGTCTTTTAATTTTTCTGAGATGTGTGGCAAAAAGAAGCCTGTTTTGCACAGTGCTAATCACATACTGGTAGCATGCTACCTTGGAAGGAGAAATATGAAGGCTAGAGATGAATTTGTACTTTAAGTTTTAGTCATTAACTGTGTTTCCTATCTCGTTAGAAAAGGTGGATGGAACGGCAAAATAATAAATAACTTCTTAGATTTTGCAAAAAATAGTTTTTATGCTAGCTTGAAGTGCTTTTTGGCTTTTCCGAGAGCTAAAGCGCTAAAGTGTTAACAGCT
>NW_015114005.1:193698-194123 GCF_001443285.1 Poecilia latipinna | reverse complement strand
TGTTTCCACAGACTTTTATTTTAAAAGTTTTTACATCATTTTGAAATTTAGTCTCTTACAGTTTTGGACAAAACTTCTGCTGTAGAAAAAAATGATTTAAACATTACATTTATGTGAAATAATTTATAAAAAGCACCTGAGTAATTTGTAGAATGGCTGCATATCTGAGTTTATCTGGGACTTCATTCTCATGTCTCATGATGCCTCAGCATTGAGGAGGTGGATTTATTTAAATAAGACAGTTTAGTCAAACATATGCGACACTTAATGCAGAAAATGATATGAAAGCAAACTAAGAGTCAGTTTCATCTGAATTTGGGTTCAGATCAAGTAGAAACTGACAAGAACCGGATGAAAACAAAATGAAAACACATTTATTTTCCAATATAAGATCAAAATGTTCCCACAAGATCGGAAGAGCGTCG
>NW_015114005.1:185977-188140 GCF_001443285.1 Poecilia latipinna | reverse complement strand
ACTGACAAATCTTCAAGAACTGTTTGTTTCTCTATTAATTGTGCTTCATTTGCTTAGGGTTATCAAGGCCCAGGTAGGAGTTCATCCTAAATGGCTAAGCCAGATGAGCATGTAATCACTAAACATGAGATTTATAGAGATAGCAACGGCCGTAGACATGACATCATGCTCCTCAAGCTGCCAAGAAAAACAACAGTCCGACCAATCGGACTAGCTCTCTGTCCAGATACTCTCCTACTGTAAGTTTTATCTCCTCTAATGTCAGAATTTGGTTCTTGATCTGCAAGATGATGCAAAGTTCATCCAGGAAAACGTTTGGTCTCTGGTCTCCCAGAGTTGGTTGTTTTTCTTAATGTGACTTATTTTTAGTTTTGTTTCTCTTGTGTTTCAGCGGCACCAAGGTTCAGATTGCAGGTTATGGAGCAGCACAGGTTGGCCCGTTTAACAAAAGAGGTATGTTCATGTTTCTCATTGTTTTTGTTGTTACCTCAAAATGATTCATATGATTCAAATCATTTTCAGACTCTGCTGAAACTGAACTTAGCAGCTTGTTGAAGTTTTGATCAAAAACTCTGAGATAAACGGCTTAAAGCTGAAATAGGAAATTCTGAGAAAACTGTGAGCTTAGCCTGAAAATGTGAATTACAGGTCCGTCCCCTGTGAAGTGAGCAGGGTGTACATGAGCATTGATTGACAGCGCTAAGACCCTCCTCTTGGCTCTGATTGGATGTTTTTGAGTGGTGCATTTCTGCAGCCAGCTAGGACAACAGGGAGGAGGTGGAGGAGATCAATGCTTTCAAAGATTATCTGTCTCATATTTACCATGAGGACATAGTGACAGTTTTGATAAAAATGTAAAAAATACATTTAATACATGTAACACACTGCAGTTTAATAACCACAGACAAGGTGTCAACAGTTAAACTGACCTTACATGTTTATGCTGCTTTTCCTCTGCAGTCCATCACCGTTCAGATGATCTCCAGTGTGCAGAGATTAAGATTGACAAACACCACAAGATGGAACTGATCATGTCAAAACTTGAGTTCTTTGAGTACAGTTTCCAGAAGTGGTGCAGTGCGAGCAGCTCTAAGAAGGACATATCTGAAGTACGTCAGTCTTTAAACCATTTTCTGCACACAAACGTGGAATCTATTTTACTGGATAAATCACAGCAGCATATAAACTGAAAGCTTTGTGTTTGTCACAGGGCGACAACGCTGGAGGATGGCTGTATGGCGTTTGTGCCTTCTCTGGACATCCAGAGTGTGCACTCAGTGCACCGAGTGCTTTCATTGACATCTGTGGCTACAAGGATTGGATAGACAAAATATTGGGCAAACCATAAGAAACCTATGTCTGGATGGTGGCTAAATGTTTCCAGCATCATGAAATCACAAAGTTCAAGTTAATCTTTAAATTTAAATTTTCAGTGGATTCATTTTGTGATTTGCAGCTGAATTATTTGGGGACTAATGTTATTGTGTTCAAATTAATCAATATCTTATTTCTCAGTAAGTAAAGCTGCTGTTTGTAATAATCACTAATAATATCCACTGTCACATGACTAGAAAATAAATGGCTGTTATCTGATCAGATTGTCTCTCTTGTGCTTATTTCTGATTATTAGTGAAGAAAATAGATTTTAAATTATTGAACACATTTTTAGCTTTAAAGGCTGTTAAACTTGTCATTAAAGGGACCAAAACTAAAAACCTGCAGGATTTCATCAAGCAGTTTAGAGGACAATGCTATCAGTTTCACACCATCTGTTATTGGATGTATTCTGGTAAATCCTGATGGTTTGGAACAAAATATTTTTAAATAAATTGAATTTCGGAAACCTTCCAGGAACACGCATGAAAACCTTTTCAGAAATCAGACATTTGGGGTCTGGATGAAAAGGTGGTTGATATATTTTATGACAATTAGATATTAAAAAGACTTTGGCTGTGCTAAAAACATATGGACTATAAGTTACATAGCTGAACTCATATATCGCATAAACTGACAGTAAACCTGCAGCGTGAAGCCAGCATGGAGGCTAGCACAGAGGCTAGCAGGAGGTTAATATGGAGGCTAGCACAGAGGCTAGCAGGAGGTTAATATGGAGGCTAGCACAGAGGCTAGCAGGAGGTTAATATGGAGGCTAGCACAGAGGCT
>NW_015114005.1:180315-180561 GCF_001443285.1 Poecilia latipinna | reverse complement strand
CACAGAGGCTAGCAGGAGGTTAATATGGAGGCTAGCACAGAGGCTAGCAGGAGGTTAATATGGAGGCTAGCACAGAGGCTAGCTGGAGGTTAATATGGAGGCTAGCATGAAGACTAGCACAGAGGCTAGCAGGAGGTTAATATGAAGGCTAGCATGAAGACTAGCACAGAGGCTAGCAGGAGGTTAATATGGAGGCTAGCTCAGAGGCTAGCAGGAGGTTAATATGGAGGATAGCATGAAGACTAG
>NW_015114005.1:173062-175387 GCF_001443285.1 Poecilia latipinna | reverse complement strand
GCTAACAGGAGGTTAATATGGAGGCTACCAGGAGGTTAATATAGAGGCTAGCAGGAGGTTAACAAGGAGGCTAGCAGGAGGTTCATATGGAGGCTAGCAGGAGGTTAATATGGAGGCTAGCAGGAGGTTCATATGGAGGCTAGCACAGAGGCCAGCAGGAGGTTAATATGGAGGCTAGCAGGAGGTTAATATGGAGGCTAGCAGGAGGTTAATATGGAGGCTAGCAGGAGGTTCATATGGAGGCTGTGGAGAATTATCCTTTTTCCATTTAGGTAAGGTAATTTGGTAACACTTTATTTGAAGGGGTGTGCATAAGACTGACTTGACACTGTTATGAACATGACATAAAATCTGTCATGAACATAAAGAAGTCTTTATGAATGTTTATTACAGTTCTCATGAAGCGTCCTTTGTTAAATGACACTTTTAATACAACGTTGCTCTAAAAGTTGCATTGAAAGTCAATTAAAAGTACCAACTTTGCCTTAAATTATAATTTATAAAATCATGCAAAGCCTATCATCTGGTTATCAAAGCCTAGCCATCCAAACCCTGCCCTAACCCTAGCCCCCCTCTGCACATGCCTGATAATAAACATTTCCACATATCATCTCCGATATCCACCAGACTGTCAGTTGCGCTAAAACAGAAACAATTAAAGAATAAAGATGGTAACATCGTGTACCTTCTTCACATCATACAATAAAAGTTTCCTCAGTATCATTTTATTGGCAGACGATGGGCATTATGTCATTCATAATCTTTACCATATCTCCAAAAACTTGTGAGCACAAATTAAAAAGCATGGCATTAATATTACATTTTATTTGGAAAACAGTCAGAGGTCATGATATTTTCTTCTGCCTCAACTTTGTAATTTTGATCTTTACAAAGTACAAACGTAGCAGACAGTTTTATCAAGTTATTCGTTACCAAATCAACCATTTTGTTGCACAACATCAGCAGGAGATCAGAGGAATAAAGTTTATTTTTACAATGATGAAAATGAGATTGTGTGGTTCTTGTCCAGCTGGGGTCGTCTGGACTCTGAAGAGCAGTGAGAAAGAGATGCTGAGTTTTAGGTTGTTGGAAAGTGGAACTTCAGGAAGAATCAGGCTGATCTTACTTGAAATGAAGATTATCTTCCGTCGGGGGAGAAATGCAGTGGGTTCGGTCTTTGTAGGTGTCCTGGAAGTGGTCCGGGTTCCAGTGTGAGGTCTTCTGTGGTTGGTGGAGAAGCTGCGGTGGAGGGCGGACAGGTAAGTTCAGGTGAGGAGCAACAAGGAGCGAACCGACTGCCAGCTGAGAATCCAGGAACAGTTTCTGATTTATCTGCAGGGGCGAAGAAGGGACTCGGGCAACCGGTGGGCAACAATCCACGGCGTCACAGGGAAACACCTGAGAGAGAAGCAACAAGAATAAATTACTAAAAGCAACTTCAGAGAAAACACAGAGCCAGCTCAGAGGGGCAGAGCAGCCAGTCCTCCTCCCAGATGATCACATGATGAGTCACATGTGCGTAGATGGAGCCTCTTGGCGCCATCTAGTGGAAGGAGAGGGAAGCAGCAGGCAACAGAAAACCCCCACAAAAGGACCAAACCTCAGTTCCCAGAAACATTTTCACGTTTGTCTCTCGGGTTCTTTGTAATCCTGACTTAGAAGGCAAAAGATAATATTCTACATGACAGAAACATTTACTAGTGATTTTTATTTGAACTCATGAGTTGAGGTGTGAATATTTTTATCCAGGTTTTTCTGCTGTGAAAGAGAAAAAAAAAATCCTTGTTGGAGACGGAAAATGTGGATTTCTAGAAGTTGTGGCTCTGATATAAATATAAAATGTTCCTGCAGGTTTTCCTCAGTAATGGCAGCATTAAGCAAATTATTGGGAGCTGCTGGTGCAGATCGCTGCTACCGTTTCCATGCAAACGCAGAAACTTCATGCAAAAACACTCAGGAGGTCAGGAGAGGAACGAGACGTTTTAACACAGGGAGGAAAAAAACCTCAGATTCAAATTTAACTCATTCAGCAGCAAATTCCATCCAAACACAAAAGAGAAAACCGGATTGGTTGTTAGTTTTAGTTCACATTTAGAGTTCCCGATTTTCACCTCATTTAGCTGAAATTCAACCAGATTCAATCCGATTACATCTGGTTCCTGTTGGTTCCTGTTGGTTCCTACTGGTTCCTGTTGGTTCCTGCTGGTTCCTACTGGTTCCTGTTGGTTCCTGTTGGTTCCTGCTGGTTCCTGTTGGTTCCTGTTGGTTCATGTTGGTTCCTACTGGTTCCTGTTGGTTCATGTTGGTTCATGTTGGTTCCTGCTG
>NW_015114005.1:165185-167361 GCF_001443285.1 Poecilia latipinna | reverse complement strand
TTGGTTCCTGTTGGTTCCTGTTGGTTCATGTTGGTTCCTACTGGTTCCTGCTGGTTCCTGTTGGTTCCTGTTGGTTCATGTTGGTTCCTACTGGTTCCTGCTGGTTCCCGTTGGATCCTGCTGGTTCCCGTTGGTTCCTCTTGGTTCCTACTGGTTCCTGCTGGTTCTTGCTGGTTTCTGTTGGTTCCTGCTGGTTCCTGTTGGTTCCTACTGGTTCCTGTTGGTTCTTGCTGGTTCCTGTTGGTTCCTGTTGGTTCCTGCTGGTTCCTGTTGGTTCCTGTTGGTTCCTACTGGTTCCTGCTGGTTCTTGCTGGTTTCTGTTGGTTCCTGCTGGTTCCTGTTGGTTCCTGCTGGTTCCTGCTGGTTTCTGTTGGTTCATGTTGGTTCATGTTGGTTCCTGTTGGTTCTNGTTGGTTCCTGCTGGTTCATGTTGGTTCATGTTGGTTCATGTTGGTTCCTACTGGTTCCTGCTGGTTCCCGTTGGATCCTGCTGGTTCCCGTTGGTTCCTCTTGGTTCCTACTGGTTCCTGCTGGTTCTTGCTGGTTTCTGTTGGTTCCTGCTGGTTCCTGTTGGTTCCTGCTGGTTCCTGCTGGTTTCTGTTGGTTCCTGCTGGTTCCTGTTGGTTCCTGTTGGTTCCTACTGGTTCCTGTTGGTTCCTACTGGTTCTTGTTGGTTCTTGCTGGCTCCTCATCTCTTCGTCTCTTGGCTGAATTTGAATGAATCGTTAGTATTTTCTCTCTTTGCATCCAGGATCGACTGTCAGCATCTTTTAACCAAATGGGCTCTGATTAATGTCTGTTTTTACATGAACGCATCAGATTAAAGAGGACCGACGTGGACAGGGTGGACCGACGTGGACAGGGTGGACCGACGTGGACAGGGTGGACAGACGTGGACAGGGTGGACAGACGTGGGATGATTTAAAAAGGACAGATCGTTTCGACGCTTCATCCTTCAGGACCAAAACTCTCCTTGTTCAGGTTTGTATGTTTTTGGATTCTATTATTATAAATTTTGTTTTTTGTCATACATGTTTAAAAGGTTTATTCAACAGTAATTATACGAAATGATGTTAATTTTCATATGAAAATAAAAGTTTATTTTTTTTACACAGAATTACAGACATTTTTAACTCAAAGCAAAACTTTTAAGCTTTATTTCCAGAGACATTTATAATTTTTTAACTACATCTTCTAATAAATCTATTTTGTAGCATCTGATTAATAAATGGTTATAATGTAAATTGTTTATATTTCATCTTTTTGTGTATTTATTGAGCTGTTTGCAGCATTTGTTGGATTTTGTTATTTGATGCAACAAATGTATTCAGAAACAAATGATAAAAAGTTCAAGTTAATCCAAAAACAGAAAAAGGTTTCAGGACTTCAGCAGCGAAACATTTAGTTTTATATTTTTTAGTTTATTTGACTCTAATCTGATTCCAGCAGATTTTCTACAAACTGCAGATTTTCATACGGATAATTTTCTTCAGGTTTTTGTTTTCCTGTTTTTTACTGCCAATATTTGTCATAATTTCCATCTGCAGCTCTCAGTCATGATGAACGTTGGACTCTCCCTCCTGATGATCGCAGGTCTGTTATTTTATGCGTCATACTTTCTATTAATGTTAACAGACATTAAACTTTCTGCAGATGAATTAAAAACAGATCAGTTTATGTTATATCAAATAAGCTGGGAAATTATTTTCTGATACAATATCTGGTTCATTCGTTAAGCCATTTATTTATTTATTTCTATGATTATTGTCACTTCTTGTCCTCCTTATGTTTAGATCTGACAGTTTTGGACAAAAAAAGAACAAGAAACAAAGAAACAGCAGAAAAATGGTTCTGTTTAGTTTTCCTGCTGCAAAACTAAAATATGCAGATTATTTCAGGTTCTGTCTCATCTGTTAATCTCCATCAGAACCTGATTTCAGTGTTTGTGGGACCCATACGGGTTCTGATCAGGCTGGTCGGACTCCATCAGCTGCATCGCCTCCTTTCTGTGCCTCTAATTTAACCTGAATTTTATGAAAAGTTTTGGAAAAGTTGAAAAACTTTCCATAGTTTCAGGAACTGCTGATCATTCATGAAACCAGAGTGAAGTCGCCCCACCTTCTTCAAATCAGACAGAATTGGTGTCAAACGTTTGTGCAGCAAAAATGTTCGTTTG
>NW_015114005.1:159242-162135 GCF_001443285.1 Poecilia latipinna | reverse complement strand
CATCAGATTAAAGAGGACCGACGTGGACAGGGTGGACCGACGTGGACAGGGTGGACCGACGTGGACAGGGTGGACCGACGTGGACAGGGTGGACAGACGTGGACAGGGTGGACAGACGTGGGATGATTTAAAAAGGACAGATCGTTTCGACGCTTCATCCTTCAGGACCAAAACTCTCCTTGTTCAGGTTTGTATGTTTTTGGATTCTATTATTATAAATTTTGTTTTTTGTCATACATGTTTAAAAGGTTTATTCAACAGTAATTATACGAAATGATGTTAATTTTCATATGAAAATAAAAGTTTATTTTTTTTACACAGAATTACAGACATTTTTAACTCAAAGCAAAACTTTTAAGCTTTATTTCCAGAGACATTTATAATTTTTTAACTACATCTTCTAATAAATCTATTTTGTAGCATCTGATTAATAAATGGTTATAATGTAAATTGTTTATATTTCATCTTTTTGTGTATTTATTGAGCTGTTTGCAGCATTTGTTGGATTTTGTTATTTGATGCAACAAATGTATTCAGAAACAAATGATAAAAAGTTCAAGTTAATCCAAAAACAGAAAAAGGTTTCAGGACTTCAGCAGCGAAACATTTAGTTTTATATTTTTTAGTTTATTTGACTCTAATCTGATTCCAGCAGATTTTCTACAAACTGCAGATTTTCATACGGATAATTTTCTTCAGGTTTTTGTTTTCCTGTTTTTTACTGCCAATATTTGTCATAATTTCCATCTGCAGCTCTCAGTCATGATGAACGTTGGACTCTCCCTCCTGATGATCGCAGGTCTGTTATTTTATGCGTCATACTTTCTATTAATGTTAACAGACATTAAACTTTCTGCAGATGAATTAAAAACAGATCAGTTTATGTTATATCAAATAAGCTGGGAAATTATTTTCTGATACAATATCTGGTTCATTCGTTAAGCCATTTATTTATTTATTTCTATGATTATTGTCACTTCTTGTCCTCCTTATGTTTAGATCTGACAGTTTTGGACAAAAAAAGAACAAGAAACAAAGAAACAGCAGAAAAATGGTTCTGTTTAGTTTTCCTGCTGCAAAACTAAAATATGCAGATTATTTCAGGTTCTGTCTCATCTGTTAATCTCCATCAGAACCTGATTTCAGTGTTTGTGGGACCCATACGGGTTCTGATCAGGCTGGTCGGACTCCATCAGCTGCATCGCCTCCTTTCTGTGCCTCTAATTTAACCTGAATTTTATGAAAAGTTTTGGAAAAGTTGAAAAACTTTCCATAGTTTCAGGAACTGCTGATCATTCATGAAACCAGAGTGAAGTCGCCCCACCTTCTTCAAATCAGACAGAATTGGTGTCAAACGTTTGTGCAGCAAAAATGTTCGTTTGTGCTGCTATCATTTAAATGCATCCCCCTCTGATGATGCATGGAGATGAAACATAATGAAACATTTTTCTTTCTCTTTAAAATGATAGCAGCACAAACGGAAATTTTTGCTGCTCAAACCAGCAAAACATAGCCGAGTTGATTGACACCCATTTTGTCTGATTTGAAGAAGGTGGGGAGGGGGGGGGTCTCTAGAAATGTGGACGCTGACATTAGCATTAGCTGCTACATGTTTAGCATTAGCTGCTACATGTTTAGCATTAGCTGCTACATGTTTAGCATTAGCTGCTACATGTTTAGCATAGAGATGCTGTTTAGGCTTAGCAGAAATTAACCGAGGAGAGAAGCAGCATTTACAGTCAGATTCAGTAGAAACAGAAGCTTTAACAAGCTGCTGACCGCCGAGTTAAATTAATCTGAATTAACGTATTAAAGTCCCGGACATGAATCCCTGATCCAAACCGATTCTGGTTCTGTTCAGTCTCTCCTGAAGCTGCTGGTTCCTCCCTCAGGCCTCCTGGACGTCTCTGATCTCCAGTCGGATCAAACCATCCGGCAGTTCCGCCACGTCAGCCTGGCGAAGAACTGGAGCGACGCCCAGACCTACTGCCGGGAGAAGTTCTCCGACCTGGCCGCCATCCTGAACGCCGCCAACGGCACCGAGGCCCGGCAGGCGGCGGGGACCTCCCGGGTCTGGATCGGACTCTTTAACGGCACCTGGAAGTGGTCCCAGGATGAGAACCAGCTTTCCCCCGGCAGCAGCAGCTCCATGTTCACCGTGTGGAGCTTCAACGAGCCGCAGGACCGGAAGTGCACGTTGCTCAGTAAAACCGGGTTTTGGTTCGCCAAGGACTGTGGAGACCTGAACGAGTTTTTATGCTATGATGGTGAGTCCTGATGAAGATTTGTTCTCATCTGTGTGTAGCGACGGGTTCCTGTAAAATCAGCAGTTTGTCGTTCTGAGAAAGTCTGGATGATCATTTTAAGTCTCATCGTTCACTGAAATCTCCTCTCTGAGAAGATGAAGAGTCTGCTTGGATGTTGACATGTGAACGTTTGTCAGGAGATTCGCCACTAGTTGAACATTTTGCCCTTAATATGCTTTAATTCTTCTATTTACCTAAAAGTTGATTATGACACATAAAAGTTCATTAATACTTCAAAATTGAATACCTTTATCTCATTTTCCACCTAGAGAAGTCGCCATTTTTTCACTTCTGCAATGCATGCTGGGCTGATGACGCAGGGAGGTTATAGTGGACTGGAAACTAAAAACAAAACGGAAATAAATGAAATAAAAACAAACAAGTTGTAAAGGTAGTTCTGGTGGACGAGGTCAGTCCACAAAGTGAGTTTGTGGGCTGACCTCGTCCAGTTTGTGGACGAGGTCAGTCGTTAAACACAAGAAAACGGCTTGTGATTTACTGTTTACAAGAGGAAACAGCTAAAACCATTAGCATGCATTTAGCTCCATATTAGAGCTAAAACCATTAGCATGCATTTAGCTCCATAT
>NW_015114005.1:144388-156010 GCF_001443285.1 Poecilia latipinna | reverse complement strand
AGCTAAAACCATTAGCATGCATTTAGCTCCATATTAGAGCTAAAACCATTAGCATGCATTTAGCTCCATATCAGAGCTAAAACCATTAGCATGTGCTAAGTGGAATCAGAACAAATTGGAAGGTAATGAATGGCTGTCTTTAAGTCCTTCAAACACCTTATTGTAATAATTTGAGCTAGTAGTTTGATCTGGATGCTAACCATAAGCAGCTCTTTGTTCAGTTTAGCAGCAGCACAAACTGCAGCTTCTCCAGTCGACTCCCTCCTCTTCCTCTGTTTGGTCCTCCTCTTCTTCATTTCCCCTCAAATGAAGAGACGGTAACCGTTCTGGCTGGACGGTAGCACAGTGGGGCCTAGCATACACCATCTACCCAGAATGCATTGCAGCATAAACAACATGGCGACGTCCGTGTGACAATGTTTGGTAAAAACTAAACAGCCGACGGCATTTTTTACATCTGACATAAATATTTCTCATATAAAGTGAATATTGTATTTAATCCAGAACATTTTATCAGCAGTTTTAAAGTTTTCTTTCTGTTCTGATATGAACTTTATAAAGGAATCTCTTCAGTCTCTCCTGATTTCCTGATCGTCTGAACTTGCGTCGCTCTGACTGCAGGGAAAATACTGAGTAGTTACATTTACTTCTACTCTTACTTGAGTAAAATTTTTGGATTCTTAACCCACTGAATGAAAAACAAACATGTTTCAACCAAAAATGTTACTTTTACTACAGGACAAGTTTTTGGGTAGATGCTCCTAAATGAAAGAAAAAAAAGTGTTTAGTTTTAGTTTTGTTATGTTTCAGGTTCCTCTGACAGTGACGTCCTGGTGAAGCAGAAGATGAGCTGGTTTGATGCTCAGGCTTACTGCAGGGAAACACACACAGACCTGACCACCATCAGAGATTTCACCAAGAACTACAGGATGACCTCCCTCCTGCCTGACTCCACTTTCAACTTCCAGACCTTTAGCATGACCCCCTCAGCGGTGGCCTGGATCGGTCTGCACCGGTCCGACTGGGTGTGGTCCGACGGCAGCAGCGCCTCCTTCTGGCCCTGGGCCGCCCAGGCCACTACAGAGCAGACCGACTGTGTGATGATGGACTCCTCCAGCGGCAGCTGGTTCCAGCAGTCCTGCAGCGACAGCTTCAGCTTCCTTTGCAGCGAAGGTGAGTTTCCCAGCAGCTCTGCAGGATCCCAGCCTGCAGGGCTGATCGGGTGTTTCTGCGTTTCTCTGCAGACGTCGTTCCGGCGGCGACCAGGGCGCTGAAGATTCGTCTGGAGGCCGGATCTGCAGACCTGAATGACGCCGCGGTGCAGGAATCCATCCTGCAGCAGGTCAGGCCACCAGGGGTTCACAAACAGTTCCAAAAGTATCCAAAGAAATTTAAACTTTTAGAATGTTTTCATTCACTATTCAATAATTACTACGTCCATTTAGCATAAATGCTGCCTCAGATCTGACTGTAGAAGGCCATGAGTTAAAAAAAACAAATTACTGCCAGATAAAACATTTTCATCACAACCCATGTTTTGATAAGAAAATAAGTAATATTTTATAATAGGCCTGTTGCAATAAGCAAAAGACCAGCTGATTTCATGATAAGTTTAAACAAACTCAATAATTAACATTTGCATAATTTATTTTTCTCTCTGGCTGATAAAAGTGTTTTTGTCTCAAAAAGCTTCTTTTTGTGAAGGACAGTTTGTTTACAGAGACTCCATAATTCACTTTATTTGTTTCTGTTGTTTTGTTTATATTTTGGATATTTAAAATGTCTTCCAGTTCTAGTGTTAAATATTTCTTAAAATTTAAAGTTTATTGATTTTTGAGAATCTGTTTTAATTTTATTGCTGGAAAATAGTATTAAAACAAGAATATTATCATGTATTATCACAATAACTTCTGGGACAATTTATCATCCAGCAAAATGTGTTGTTGCCACAGGCGTGTTAATCAGATCAAACTCCTCGTTTATTCCCACAGTCCTCTGGTTTTGGCAGCAGTGTCCTTGTCAGAAACATTTCCATTTGTTGCTAATTATGTTAGCTTCAGGAGCAAAGCAGCTGAATGAATTTGATTGGCAGCCAATCAGAAATAACTATATTTAACTTTTTTATTTTTATTTTTAATGACTGAAAAAAGAAAACAAAAATTTCGAGGCAACGTTTAAGATTTAATTATTTTTTGACGTTTTTTCTCCTCTTTCCTCTAACTGTCTGAGGCCCCCGCTGCGCCCCCTGGCGGCTCCTACTTTGAAAAGCACTGAGTTATTAACCTTCCTGTTTCTGAGAAACTCCCAGCAAAATTAATCTGAGTTTAAAACTCCAACTCAGAAAATGTGTAATTTTTTCCTAAAGTTCAGTGATTCTGGCGTTTATTTTCAAACTACAAAAACAGTCGTTTCAACAGACTATTGCTCAGTTTGTCGGTTAAATCTAAACTCTGTTTATTCAGCTGAGGGAGAAGATGGAGGAGCAGGAAGTGACGGAGGAGGTGAAGCTCAGCTGGAGGATTCAACCTGACGGGAAGGTTTTCCACCGGCAGCAGGAGGAAACAGCGCCCCCTGCCTGCAAGGCGAAACCGTGCGACTCAGTTTAACACGACCACTAATTTAGTTGCTTCTTCTCGTCGGTCTGTGGCTAACTCTGCAAGTCACTGGTTTGCTTTTCTTTATTGCTGTTATAGCTAATATTACCAATATTAACATTCATTCACAGGATTAATACTTTGTGATTGTTTGCATCATTTGTTGAAATATGAAAGCAAATCTTTCATTAAAGCAGGTTGAAAAATTCAAACTTTTCACTTTGTTCACTGTTGAAGCATCTTTTATTAAGAAACATTGAGTTACCACATTATCATCCTGTATGAGTGTAAAAACACGACTCAGACACAAATCAGATTAATGATCCTTTAATCTTCAGATTAATGGCAACATACTGAATACAAAAATATTTTTAAAAATCGTCACAGTTTTAGATGAATAAATGAATCGTCTCCTGGATCTGAAAGGTTCGGCTGACGAGATCAGAAACTACAAAAACAGTCGTTTCAACAGACTATTGCTCAGTTTATCGGTTAAATCTAGATTATGAAGAACAATGAATTACATGAAGATTAGTGGCAACAAACCTGAGTATAAAAGTAGCTCATTATGAAGTCAGACAGACGGAGTCCACTTTGGTTGGTTGATTACAATACAGAAATACACAATAAAAAGACACAAACCCCATTCTAGGCAGTGGCTCACTTAAGTGCCAATAAACAGATTAACTAAGAAGCAATAAAAATACAGGATTACATAAAAATATAAGCATGTTAATAAAAAATGCTTCACATTTTAATGTAATTTTTAAAATAGCAGAAAGTTTGTCTAATTTTGTTCTGCTAAAAAATTTATTTATTTTTCAGTTGCTGTACGGAGGGTCAAACATGACTAAAATATTAATAATAGTATGACATGTAATAAAATAAAACTGTTTGGAATAAAATTATACATAATAAAAGATTTCACTGTTTTATAGCTATTTTATGCTAATATATTTTTTGTAATTTATTTCATTTACAGTTTATGATGAATGTTACTTGTTGATATGAATAAAAGTTTTTCAAAAGTTAAGTTACTTTAGCATAAGCAACTAAGGAACAATCCACAATCCATATCGATTAATCTACTGTTGATTATAAAAATTTTAATGAAAGAAGTAATTTGTGGTTTTCTAATTTGTCCCATTTGTTCTTCCATACATTCAGCTGACTGAACATATGGAATGCATTTACATTTTTTCATCAATAATTTGTAAAGCAATCACAATTACTGAATGTGTTAAAATTGAACATTGATGTTTTTATTTAATTTTTGTGGATTTTTAATTATCAGTTATTTTTTCTTTTCAGAATAAAATGTAGTTTATCAGTTTTATTGTTGCTGTTAGGAGTGCTGCACTGAACAAATGTTTGATAAACAGATGTAGATAAAATATTCATGTGTTTCTGGCAAGACTATGGCATTACTTTGATTTCAGTGACTGAATGTTAATGTCATCATTGGTCCTCCGTACATTCACAGTAAAGCTCATGAAAAAACAATTTGTACTTTTGATTTGTTTTTGATTTGATTTTGTTTTTGTTCTTTTCTGATTTAAGTTCGTTCTCCATCTTCTGAAAGTCATGGTTGGTCCTCCGTTCGTCACGCCTCTAAAATGGAAACACAAACAATGACTAAATTTGTTTTTTCTACATCATCACGTGTGCCTGTGGTCCTGCAGCGCCCCCACTGGTCAGGCTCCGGTGTGTCACTGCAGCAGGCAGTTGCACTTGACGCCCTTCTCTTTATGTGTGCTGCTGAACTGCTGCGCCGCCTGGTGGTGGATCAGCGTCCAGAAGTGATCGAAGGAGATGTTCTGGTCCTTCTGGACTCCCATCTGGTCCAGAACCCGGTCCAGGCCGTCCTCGCCCTGCGCCGTCTGCACGCAGGAAGCAGGAAGTCAGGCAGCACATCTGGAAATACTCAGAGCAGGAAGTGACGTGGGACTCAAAAACATCCCAAGAATTCAGATCCAGGCAGCGAGAGGAGGCGGGAGCAGAGTTACAGCGCCCCCTGCAGGCCGCAGGACGAACTGATATCAGAGTTTATCTGCAGATTGACACTGATCTAGAACATTTATGGATATGTTTGAAGTTAAGGAAAAACTCTGAAAATGTATAAATTAATGATAGCAATTATAAATATTAAGTATTTTAGAAGCATTAATCAACATTTGATTCATGTTTTTCATTATTTTCATTATCTTTTCATATATATTTTCATTTTATCATGAAAAAGTGTGATATGAAACTTATCCAGTTTTCATAAGTTTTTGTTTTTAACTTTTCTTTCTGGTTTTATTTTTCTTCCCTCGAAATGACAAAAATAACTAATAATAATTATTACTATTGTTATCTATGTTTAGCTAGTTTTTAAAATGTTTTTATTGTTGTTGTTTTTTGTTTCATTTTTACAAACCGTAAGATACGTCATCGCAATTATGGCATCCTGATTAATAAATTACTAATAAATAATAAATGAAGTATTTAATTTCGAAAACGATTAGTTTTCTTTACAGTTAATAGAATTCAAATTATTATTTTAATAAAAACTATGAATTATTTTTAAAAGAACAAAGACAACTGAGGGGGCCGTAGAGCGAGGCTTGCTCTGATTGGACGATGCTGTGTGACGTCATCGTTACCTTGGCGAGGAGCGGCATCTGTTTGGAGATGAAGGTCTGGAACTGGGTGGTGGTCATGGTGGGGCCGTCATCCGCCGCCCGGTGGAACTCCGTCACCATGGTGTTGATGGCCAGCTCCAGCTCCGAGTACTGAACAGCAACAGATTACGATCAGTAATCAATAAATCACTGATGACGTCAGCATAAAAAGAGCTATTCACAAATAAACAACCGGTTCCCAGATCTCTGGTCACAGTGTCAATACTTGAGCCTGAATTATTGCAAATGTTGATCGATAAATCTTCCTCTCATACTGAGGTCGCTACAAACGGCGATTTGGCGCCACCTAGTGGATGAAGTGTGAACTACTTGCAGAGGAAGTGAGCAATAAACTCAGTAAATAATCCTAATCATTGGATAGATTCTGCAATAAAAATACATATTTTGTCTAATTAGCGTTTGCTACATCTGATATATTAAAGTACACAACATGTGACCAAAATTCTGTAAGTTATTTCCAATTTTATTTGCCAAGTTTTAGCAACACTTGGCAACTAAAGAATGGAAATGAGTAAAACTAACAAAGAAGCAAAGTGTAAAACTGCAGAAGAAGGAAAGTCTGTGCATCTATTTCGATTAATCAAAGGATTACTTCAGATTATACTGTAGAGAGATCCTTAGAGACTCCCGGTTATTCTCGTCCATCCAGCCTTCATCATTGTTGTTTCTTTTTTTTTTTTCATACATCCATACCGCTTCCCGCCACCCCCCCTCCCCCACACCTTGCAATGGCACGGGGCCCCCCTTAGGGGGCGCGCCCCACAGTTTGGGAACCTCTGACTTAAATGATAAAAAAATTAAAAAGAATGGTTGTTCAAAAACCTTTTCACTCAGTTTAATGTCTAGTTTGTGAGTCTATAAAAACATCTTCCTTTTTCTCTATTATTTTTTTGAGCTTCAAAAGAAAAAAAATGTTTAGATTAAATCTGGTTTTCTTTTTCATAAATCATGTTTTCTGCCACCAGCAGGATGTTAAATTCAGAATCTGTGACACATTTCTGATGGACTGACCATGAAACTGTGAATTAAAACAAACTTCAGGATTCCCAAAGGAAACTGGAATCTCTGGAATTCCCTCGTTTCCGTTTCACATCCACCAGGAAAGACGGGAACCTGCGGGTTTTACAGGAACAACCCGCAGGTTTCATCTGTTTTATCTGATCCAGGAAACCTCAGAGACACACACTGCCCTTTTATTTGCTTTTCTTCAAAGTGTGAGGAGTTAATGATCAACCTGACAGGTGAGACTTTATGGGGCCAAACAACAGAACCAGGTTTCCTTTTCTCCAGAACCTCCAGTTGGGTTCTGGCCTCTGTGTGTTTGGGCTGAAACAGCTGAATGAGATCAGCCGCATGTTTCTGAGAAGAGGGCGTCGGTCGGCTGCAGATGATCTCAGAGGATCTGCAGAACATTCCAGGCTGTCTGCACGATCCGCGCTCATATCTGAAACTATTCAGACAATCGCCACTCTGGCTCTCTGCAGCCATTTCCTTACAAACTGCACAGATTCTCTGAACTGTTTTAGGTTTCCAACCTGAAAAGATCCGTTCAGCCAGCAGAACCCAAAGCTGCGGTTCTGCCATGAATCAGAACCCTGAAGTGGCAACAAAATCAGTTTCTTACAGCAGATAAACTGTATAAATACATCCTCATTGGAAATTCACAACTTATGCTCCAGTAACAGAAATTCTTCAACATATTTCTACTCAAGTGAGACTAAAAACGTATTTGGTAAAAAGTTGACTCAAGTATGAACAATTGATCAAGTGAACAATGATCAGACAGACCAGATTGTAAAATTAAGTGGAGATTTTGGTATTTTAAGGACAAATATTACAATAATTTATGTAATAACAAAAAATAACAAAATAAGGAAAAATAAAAATGTTTCCAGATCAGTTTCTATCAGTGAAAAACTGATAAAACTTTAATAGAAACTGCAGGTGTGAGTCTGAGTCTGGAGGATTTCATGTTTGTTTTTCATTCAAGGGCAGAAAATACAGAAATTATACTCAAAAAAGAGTAAAAATACTTCATCATAAAATTACTCAAATAAAAGTAAAAAGTACAGTGTAGTTAAGATACTCCTAAAAATACATTTATCCAAAAGGTTACTCAAGTAAAAGTAATTGAGTAAGTGTAACTAGTTACTACCCAACTCTGCTTAACAGCCATATCTTTATATTTCTTTACAAATTGCGACATTTTTGTGTAATATTTGCTGAGCAATATTTGGCCTAAACTGTAACTAAATAACAAATCAACATTGTTGTTTTTTTTGCTGATAAACCGTTTAAATAAGTTATTTATTCTTTGTTTCTGTGCAAATGTTCATGTTTTTTGTACATTTGTTTAATTCTGCAATATTTTAGCCTAAAACCATCTCAGTGCTGCCCTCTGTAGGTGAAACCGCGGTACTGCAGCTGGATTTTTCAGGATGGTTCCTGATTGGTCGATGTTTACNTCACTCAACCTCCATTTCGGCATAAGTCTCCAAAAATAAAAAATAAAAAATCACACGTTCATGAAATAATCTTTTTGATTTATCGCAGTTCTCTCGTTTGAGAAAACGTGGCTAGATTTGTTGCCTTTTCACTATAGAAGTTTTTTTTTTTTTTTTTGGAAAAACAGAAAATCACAAAATTTTTACCCGTCGCTTTTCTGAAAAAAGTAGTCATTTTTTAACTTTCTTTTTAGATTTGTTGTTAATCTTTTCTTTGGAAAGTAGGCGCTAGATTTGTTGCTTATTGTGCTTATATCATCTATATCTATCTATATATCTACACACACACACACACACACACACACACATATATATATATATATATATATATATATATATATATATATATATATATATATATATATATATAGATATAGATATAGATATATATATATATATAAAGGACATAGCTGATTAGCTGTTATTGAAACCAATCGGTATTCAGCTGTAGTTGCTTTTCTCACATTAAAGTCGCTAAGTTTAAATCAGACCCAAACGGCTGAAATCATTTTTTTTTATTTTATTCTGACGCATCTCCGTCCGGATTCATTTAAAACTTCTCATATGGAACCATAATCCAGGTCAGATTATGTCAAAGATCCGAACTGTCCGCATCCAGATCGGAACCAGAACCCACATTATTCAGGTGGATGAGAAAACATAAATCGGCGCCCCCCCTTCTCTCCCCCCCCGAGGCGACGCTGCGTGAAGTGTAAAACTCGCTACATTTACCTCGTTATGTGGAGGTGAAGGAGCGTAAGGCGCTGAAGTGGATGGGAAAACATAGTCGGCGCGTCGCCCCCTCCAGACGGGGTTTTGGCGCCCCCTCTGGTGCTGCGCCCCTATGCGTTGCATACCCACTTTTTGCGCCTCTGCCCATGAGTACCAACAGTATGCAGTAGCAACATCTACACATTTTTACCTTGATAAACCTTCAAAATTAAATATTTCACTTGGATTAAACTTTGTTTTTCAGGATAAAGTGTTTTTCTTTTCTTTTTTATTGTTTTTGGATCGTTTATATCTGCCGCTCTTGATCGCAGCTCGGTTCTGTTTTTGAATCACTTTCAATTTCTGTTGGACTCATTTGCATAACGAGGTTCCTAATATGAGCCAATATTCATTAATTTACAGGTTGAATTAAAAAATCATGAATCAGAATCAAATAATTACATCTTTTCTCTAAAAGCGCTGCCGCTAAAACACATTTACAGAAAATCTGCTGCAAACGCCACCGAACCAGAACCATCTGGACCAGAAGCGGTCCAGCCGGATCAGCTGCAGGTCATGGGGTCAAAAGGTCAGGAGGTCTCACCTTGATCGCCATCCGTGCAGCTTCGATCAGCGACGAAAAGACGCGAAAAAAATCCAAAAAACGGGCGAAGCGGCGAGGAGAGAAAAGTCCGGAGCGTTTCCTGTTCGGAGACACGGAGTCCTCCCACTGACACACACACACACACACACACACACACACACACACACCCACACACACACCCACACACACCGAGGCTTTTATCTGATTTTCTCCTCAGTTTTCGCTCCTCGGCTCTCAGACACACCCAGACCCAACTGGGAGCGGACCAGTCCGAACTGGACCGCTGCTTTGTTTGGTTCTGGTCTGAGGACCTGCAGGGAAAAGTATTCCCACCCTCACAACTGGGAGGTGGGAAAAAATCTACTTTTTACAAATTAATAATAAAAATGATAAATTTAACTCTGTTTTTTGTTACATCTGGTCAAATAAAAGTTCAGGGTGTGAATACTTTAGCAAGGCACGAGCCGGCTCCGGGTAGGAGGCAACATGTATGGAACTAAACTGAGGCCAAAAAGCTGGATCCTTTGAACTAGAAAAAAGAAAATTGAAAAAGAAAATATATATAATATGCTGCGACAAACTGGCAACCTGTCCAGGTGACCCCGCCTCNTTTGTCAACAATTTTTTGAAGAATTAAAACCAAGACTTTTTCTACTTTGAACATATTTTGTCCTTGTTTGAGTCTGGTCCCTCACAGTTGGTGTCAGAAGTGGGATTGTCGTTGCTGAGAAGTCTCCAAAATGCCTGGAAGGGGAAAAGGACGAACAAGAGGAGAACCCAGTTCTGAACATGATGAAAGAGAGGCGGCAGAGGAACATGGAGCGGTTGGTGGATTGTGTGACCTGGATGAGGAGGAAAGTGAACCAACACTGGCAGATCTGGCTAACCTTCTCCGAGCCCATATAGGACATCAGAAGGCCAAAGAGGACTACTGGACCAGAGAAACCTTTAAACAACAAGAGAAATTTGAGGAGCTACAACAACAGTTCAGATTGTTTAAAAGGGAGAGCCAGTCCCAGACCACGCCCTCTGCTCTTCAGTCAACCTCACCAGTGAGGCCTGCACAACCACCAGACCCTGGAGTAGCAGCTTCACCCCAGCACAGTCAATCAGGTGACCCTCCTGCACAGTCGTCTGTTTCTTATACACCTAAATTGCAAAAATTGAGTGAAGAAGATGATATTGAACATTTTCTCATTACTTTTGAAAGAATAGCCTCTGCTTGCAGGTGGCCAAGGACTGACTGGGCTTTTCATTTAATACCACTGCTAACAGGCAAAGCCAGAAGTGCCTTTGTGCACATGGATGTTGATTTGTCAATGAATTATGATCAAGTTAAACTAGCTGTTTTGCAGAAGTATGACATTAACAGTGAAACCTACAGGCAAAGATTCCGCTCGCTTCAGGTGGAGCTAGAAGAAACTCCCAAAGAGCTCTACATCAGACTGAAGGAGTTATATGTCAAATGGGTGCAACCTAAGGGCAAAACAGTTGGACAAATCAATGAAATAATTATTCTTGAACAGTATCTAAGAATGTTGTCACCAGAACTTCAGGTGTGGATAAAAGAACATAATCCCAAGACTGCAATGGAGGCTGCTGAACTGGCTGACGTGTTTGTGGCTGCAAGGAGGAGGAACTCTTGGGCTTTTCAAAGCTGGAAAAAGGATGGCCGCCATCAATCTCCAGCCCAACCAGTTTCAGCTGTGGGTAAGCTACCTGTTAAAGAGAGATTTGGTTCAAAATTTCAAGGGAAAAAGCCCATTTGTTACTTATGTGGACAAGAGGGTCATACTAAACCAATGTGCCCCCAAAATGTTGTGAAGTTGTCCCAGATGTGTTTTGTGCCTAGGAAAGAGACTCCAAATGCTGGAACACTGAACCAATTAATGGAGGTTTCTGTGGAGCTCAACGGTCATGCACTGAAGGCCCTGATTGATACAGGGAGTACACAGACTTTGGTCCAGCGCAGGTATGTCTCACCCCAGCTTGTTTGCACCAATGAGACCATTCCAATCTGCTGTGTCCATGGTGATAAAATGGAGTATCCAACAGCAGATGTTTATGTGACTATAAAAGGACAAACTTACCTGCTTAATGCTGGGGTTGTGGATAACTTGCCATTTCCAATAATTCTTGGCAATGACCTGCCAGTGCTTATTGACCTGTTGAAGTCTCCTCAGTGTAATGTGGCTCTAACTCGGGCCCAAGCAAAACAGACTGAGGAAATTGTTTCCAACCTCAGCACTTTACCATTTCACAATGTGGAGTTTTTCACAGAGGAAACTAAGGACAGGAAGTCCAAAAGACTACGGAGAAGAGAGAAGTTTCAAGGAACGGTTGTGGTTCCTTCTGATTCACCAGATCCTGAGGTACTCAAAGATTTCAAAATCCCTGGTAATATATTAGAGCTGCAGCACCAGGATTCAGGTCTTGTGAGATACTTTAAAGAAGCCAAAGTCAATAAAAATGGTTTTGCCATTCAAAATGACCTTCTTTACAGGCAAAATGGGCCAATGCAACAG
>NW_015114005.1:98229-139382 GCF_001443285.1 Poecilia latipinna | reverse complement strand
GAGAAACCTGCCTCCTTTTACATCCGGAGCGTGGATGATGAAGAATCTGAGGAGCAATATTTGCCTGTTCCATCAGCCTCTAAGCCCAGTTTGGCTCATCTGTCAGAAAAACAACAGTCGGAAGTGAGGACTGTTTGTCCGTCGACTGTGTTCCAGGAGAATCCAGGTTATACTGAGGTGATAACTCATGACATTATCTTAAAAGCGGATGTTGTTCCAAGACGACTTAGTTATCGTATACCTGAGAGACTTCTTGAACCATTAAAAAGAGAAGTTGAGTTAATGCTTTCCCTTGGGATCATTGAGGCATCACAGAGCGAGTGGTGCAATCCAATTGTTCTTGTTCCTAAGAAAGATGGAACAATAAGGTTTTGCATTGATTTCCGCTATCTAAATTCAGTCTCAAAGTTTGATTCTTATCCAACACCACGAATCGACGATCTTATTGGAAAACTAGGCAAGGCAAAGTATCTCACTACCATTGACCTTTCCAAAGGATATTGGCAAGTACCACTCTCTCCCAGGTCCAAAGAGCTGACGGCCTTCAGAACACCATGGGGCCTTTACCACTTTAGAGTGATGCCGTTTGGACTGCATGGGGCTCCTGCCACATTTCAACGCCTAATGGATAAGGTACTCAATGACCTCTCTCATTTTGCCTCTGCATATCTAGATGACATCATTGTTTACAGCAGCTCCTGGGATGAACACATGCAACATCTACAAGTGGTCTTTGGGTGTCTCCAGAAAGCAGGATTGACAGTGAACCCAGCCAAGTGTGCCATAGCAAAGAAGGAAACGGAGTATCTGGGTTTTGTCATCGGAGGAGGATTGGTGAAGCCACAAATTAAAAAAATTGAAGCCATCCAGTCCTGCCCCCTTCCCCAGACGAGAAAACAGCTTAAATCCTTCTTGGGTATGTCTGGTTGGTATCACAAATTTATCCCTAATTACTCTGCTAGAGCTTCTCTTCTCACAGACATGACCAGTCTTCGGGGCCCAAATATTCTACAGTGGTCTGAAGAAGCTAAGCAAGCATTCAGAGATATTCAGCAGGCCTTAAGTAAAGATCCTGTCCTCCATTGCCCTGACTTCCAGCAGGAGTTTATTTTACAAACGGATGCATCAGATAAGGGCCTTGGCGCTGTGCTGCTTCAGGGTTCTCCAAATGATCGGCATCCAATCGCCTTCATCAGCCGTAAGCTGTATCCTAGAGAAACCCGTTATTCCACAATAGAGAAGGAATGTCTGGCTATAAAGTGGGCTTTGGATTCGCTCCGCTATTATCTCTTGGGGAGACAATTCATTTTGGAAACTGACCACAAAGCTTTAAAATGGCTACAGAAGATGAAGGACACCAATAGCCGAATAACCCGCTGGTACCTGGCCATGCAGCCCTACAAGTTTGAGGTGCAGCACATCCCTGGCAGAGAGAACATCACTGCTGACTACTTGTCCCGCTGTACCAGCAAGACTTCAGAGGAGGGGGAGCGTGTGGTGGATGCCCTTACCACCACCACATAGTGTTAGTATTGATTTCTTTATTCCTGGTGAATGGTCAGATGTTCCTGCAGAGCAGTGGGAGCTGCACCGGATCGAGAAGGAAAAGGAGAANTTTTTTTTATACAAGGGGGAAGATGTGTTAGGTTCAAGTTTTGACCAGATTTCATTTACCAGACGTTTTGGCTAATTTACAGAAAAATAAACTGCTGGACACCGTTCCTATGGGACATTCTTCTACTCTACTAAAACACTGATAATATCAGGAGTTCTTTTTCCTTTGTATCCTTCTTGATCTTGATTTTCTGTTCCAACACAGAACTACAAACAAACATGTCTACTTTCATTTTTGCCTGTTATTTTTTTAGTTGTGCCTAGACAACATGCAGGAAATACAACAGCAGTAAAGGCAATCCAAGTTACATGAAAACTGTAATTGATTCAACTTCAATCAAATTTTCAACCAACGCCTTCAAAACTAAAAATTGTGGTGCAGTATATTTCTCATACATCATATGTATATATACAAGATACAATTATTTTGTCATTTTCTTTTATATTTATACGTTAATGGAATCATGCAATATAAGTATGACATTTTGGTGCAGCAAACACACATTCAACCCTATCTCTGATACTCTAGTGCCAGATTGTCATATTTTATAGAAATGTAGACAGCAGCTCTGCTATCATTAAATTCAAATAGTTCAAAGGAAAAAAAAAATAAAGTCAGGATTACCAAAAATTATTAGAATAGAAAAAAAACATAGCTAAGAAATTTACAGAAAAATAATAATATTAAAATTTGCAAAAAATAAAAAAAATTGATAAACTAGTGCAGAGAAATGTCAGGATGTCTTTCTCAACTAGAATTAACAGTGAGGGGAAATGGAGGGATTTTAATTGAACAACAGTCTGAGTTGGTCAAACTGACAAACGTAGTCAATTTCACAGATATGTAGGAACCACCCAAAGAGCTCTGGCACCTCTGATTTTGGGTCTGGATCTGAAAATGTTCAACGGTGTCTGGTTTCTACCGTTGCTTAGTTATAGGCTTCACTGCAACACATCTGTGAGCGTTTCTCTGTCTTCTTTCAGCATCCCTCCCTTTATAAAACCCCAATGAATGGTTGGTATGCTTTTGTAACGCTGCTTCTGGATTCAATCCTTGCTTTTCAATGAAGCGGACAGAAGAACCGGGATCAGAGCCAGCTGGCCTGGATTCAGTATTGCTTAGGCACATTAGCAAAGACAGGCAACATGAGGGAGGTTAATGCAGTCCAGAACCCGAGGTTTCAGCACCATTGTTCTCCACTCAGTCTTTATGTTGTGCGTACACTTACTGTCCACTGAGAGGGCTACAGATGAAAGGGGATTTCTCTGTTCATTTGCTCTAACAACATCACAGACTGTAAGCTGATATAGATGTTTGACAAATGAGGTTTTTTTTTTTCCCATTGCTTCCTTTATTCAAATCCTTGAGCTGCCTGAAAGGCCTCTGTTTAATGAGCGTATACTGTCACACTCATTTACAACTAGTAGCAGAAGCACAAAGACTGAAAACAAAAACAGAAATGTTTACACGTGTTGTTTTCAACCATCCATATCATTTCCCTCTGCAGTCAAACCATCACGATTCTGAGCTATTATTTCTGTACTCATGTTGTAGTAAAACTGATTGGGAGGATCATTTTGGATTTTTCTTTTCCTCTATAAAGTGTCTTGAGAAAATATTTGCTGGGAATTGGCAATAGGTAGATTGATAGATGAACTGAATTAAATTGGAATAGAAGATGTTCAGAAAAAAGATGAAAAGAGAAATCATTAAATGAGCGGCCAACGTTTGGCGAAGACCCCAACAGCTGTGTGTAAAGAAAAGAGACACAATCACTGCTTGTTGCACAACAGAAGACCGTTGTAGAGTGGATAATGCTGGCATCTAAGGGTGAAAACTACAGATATGTTTATAAAAAGTACTATTTATAAATACTATTTTAACCTAATGCTAGAAGAAAACCTAATTGACATTTTTTTTTTTTTTTTACCATTTCAGACACCATTTAAAGTTCTCAAAATATACAATTTATTCAAAATATGTTAATGCAGCCATCAATATATTCCAGTAATTACAAAATCAGTAGTTTTTGTTCACCATTTCATCCTTAAAGACAACAGGGATTGCAGGAAAGAACAAGCATTAATTCATGGACAGTTTAACAGATTCTGACCCCTTTCTTCTTATAATATCGCTTTATAAAGTCAAAACTCAGAGTGAGTTTAAAAAAAATAATACGTGTACTCAGTTTAACAGTTTTGAGAAGCTCAAGCGTCATTGCATCTCAGGTGACATACATTTTAGGCAATGATATTCAATCTACAGTCACTAAAAACAAAATTACTTTTAGAACAATCCAATTAAAAAAAAAAAAGCAGCTTTGTTGAATCAAAAAAATGATTCAGACTGATTGATTTTTTTTAAAAAAAGCAAATAGGCCTAAGAAATTTAACGTTTTAGATAATCCAAAGAAATCGATCTCAGGTTTGAGGGCCAACTAGGTGCATGCCTCAGATTTATAACTACTGGATGACTTAAAAAAGGGAGCTGGAATGTTTTCTGCATTCCAACCATGAATGTGCAGACATTGTTTATTAAGACAGGTGACTGGATCAGTTCCCCAACAGCAACAACACAGACATGTAAAGGCAAACCATGAAAACAGTTCCAGGAACACTGACACAAAC
Organism: Poecilia latipinna; assembly: GCF_001443285.1. NCBI lineage: Eukaryota > Metazoa > Chordata > Actinopteri > Cyprinodontiformes > Poeciliidae > Poecilia > Poecilia latipinna. The sequence goes on along the minus strand of NW_015114005.1, from coordinate 135,140 downwards.
ATATTTAAGCACTCATCTGTACACTTATAGAACTCTGTACAGGTAATTATAATGGAGAAAACAAAAGAGCATCATGGGTAAACGTAATAAAAAGGGGTGGCCATGACAGACAAACTAATCCTTAATTCTCCAAACCTTAATGCATTTTGTTTTCAACTCATCAAAGAGTCTTTGGCACAATCGAAACAGAGAGGTTGTAGGAAATCAAAAGGATTAGTCAAGCATGTTTGGAAATACAGTTTCTGAGAAGTAAGTCAGAAGGGTGGTACTATTTTTAAGCTTACTGTGAATATGACCTTTCAACAGCTTTTCATCATTGTGTTGGCAACACACACCGATGTGTGTTCATGAAACCCACATACTTAAACCAATACATATTAGTTCATGCTTCTTTTTAGTAGTTTCATGAATTATAAAAAATAAGCTGAAAATACTTTTTATTTCCAAAAAAACATTATAGAACAAAAATGATAGACATCTGCTTTATTTTGTATCTGAAAAGTCAGGCACAAAACAATCAACGCTATAAAGGTGAAAAATGGAAAAGAGGCGAAATGACCAGCATCTAGTGACATCGCCATCATGTTGGCAGTTATTGAACCGTATACAAATAAATCACGTAAAAGAAATTTGGCATTATTTATGGAAATTTAAAAAAACCAAACACTGTTTGGTCTTCCAGTGGTAGCATATATTCATGTACCATCTGATAGATGGATACATGCTTGTTATGTGGAGAAGGGCAAGGACTGTATTTCCAAAAATGCTGCACTATTCCTTTACTTTCACGTCTTATTTTAACTAGAAAGTTGGCATTTTGAATTTGAGCCACTATAGGGAGTTCTAATGACAGCATTGGCTTTTGAAAACTCTTACAGTAATTTACAACAATCTCTAATAACAAAAATACAATAACTGGCAGACAGAGGAGCCACACAATGGCTACCAGAAAAAAAAAAAAAAAAAGATAAAAACAAATAACACTGTTATTCGTTGAGACACAAACAGAACCCCACCTTAACGAGACAAGTTTGTATTTAACAACATGTACAGACGTCGGGCACCAACTTATGTCTCTTCATCATCTGATTGATTTTTTTTTTCTTTCCGTGTCAAAAGGTGCTCATCTCATACTGCATTCACACTCTCCACATATCCAAATAATAAATACACTCAACTTTAAAGAGCCATAATGTTTTTACACATTAATCTCATAAATAAGGAAATGTACAGCAACCAAGTTTGTTTAAATGATCTATGGGGGTGAGCACAAAGTGGATTATAGAAAATACACAGCATGACCTGTCAGTTAAGGGGTCATATAAGAGGACGGTGAAGAGTAGCCACCATGTTATTCTGACATTTTTAAACAGTGCAGGTGATTTACGTTTGTTATCCACTGTGAAATACACTTTTTCCATTAGTCAACACTGTTTTCTGGTATTTATTCCCTTTAACAGTTTAAATGCAAACGAGACTTAAAGACGTCATGCTACGTTTCGCTGTTCCCCAACAACCTTCCTTTAACCCTCCAGCATGATGTTCCTGCACATTCAGAAATGACAAAAACTAGTGAAAACATCAGAGTGATGCAGCTGAACTGTGAATTTGTCCTGCATGAAAATGTTTATTGACCTGATAGGAATCAGTTTACTGAAAAAAATAAACATAAATAACAAAAGGAGCCGTTTCCAGCTCAGTTTGAGGGCGGAACATGCATCATGTTGGGGAATTTCTCTACTCCACTGCATCAAGATTTTTGACATGATTAAAAAAAAAAAGCCCAACCTCGGTGAATCTACCAAAGTACTCAGGCCCATTGAACCAGTTTCTCCTGTACCTCTGAACTTCATCCAAACAACTCAACTTTGCTCTTTTCCTGCTTTGAGCAGGATCTCTCTGACAGCAGGAGAACTTGCACAGAATGGAAGTGCGACTTTTCTGGACCGAGTTTAAAGTGGACAGAGAACAGGATGTCAAAAACAGGATTACCCTTTGTTTTCTTCCTTCCTCTCCTCCTTTCCTCTTTACGTTTTCTGTTTTGTCAACAGTCACATGATCAAGAGGCTACGACACGCAGCAGCAGGTCCGCGCCTTCGGCTGCTCCTCCTCCTCCAAGGGCTGTTTGAATTTGAGGAGGGGAGGATCGCCGCTGGCTGGCGTGTAGTAAACTGCGTTGCCGTTGGAAGAGACCAGTGGCATCCGAGGGTCCTCAGAGTAAAATTTGGCATCAGAGAAGGAGTCTGTGGAGCCGTTGCCAAGGTGGCCGTTGAACAAAGGGTGATTCAACAGTTTGGCTGCTGCCCTCTGCTTCTTTAACTCCGACAACGTCTGAGGGCGCTCCTTCGGCGCAACGTCCTCCTGCGAAGGCTGGGAAGTGACGGCCGTGCCCTGACTGGGCGTCGGTGTGCTGCCGTTGGAGGGCGGTTGAGGTGGCGTGGACGTTGTGGTTGTGATGAGGCCATTCTGTTTGCCACTGCCATCTTTGAGGATGGCGGGTGTCTTGAGCTTGTCTGGCAGCTCCACAGCTACAACAGGCTTTACCTGCAGAATGTCGATAATGGTTACTGTGATCCCTCTGCAGTTTAGTGCCATTTAGTCTATTCACACCCCTTGAGCTTTTTCATATTTCATTTCGTTGCAGCCATAAACTGTAGTGTATTTTATCAGGACTTTGCCTGATAGACCAACATAATGATGAGGTGGAAAGACAGAGATATGGTTTTCAACATTTTGTAAAACCAAAGTTGAAAAAAAATGCTATTTTGTTCTGGACTTGCTTTAATCTAAGCCATTAAGCCATTCCTTTGTAGCTCTGAGTCTATCTATGGTTGCTGTCCTGCTAAAAGTCAACCTCCTCTCCATATGAAAATCTCCAAATCAAACACAGATGAACATAATTTCCTAATTAGGTTACTTCTGAATGGTTGCACCAGATTTTATTTAGCTGTATCAGAATAAAGGGGGCTAAACGCAAGTGCCCACCACATTTTTCAGATTTTCATGTTTCAAAAATCAACAATTTTTCTTTGGACACAATTATGCACTTGATCTTGTCCAGAGGAAGTCAACTAAAAATACTAGAAATCCATTTTATTATGCGTTTATTTATTTATACAAGGTACTTATTTTGTAGAAAATGTAGCTATTCATAAAACGTTTTAAAAAGAGACATAAAATACAAATATTTTAAGTGACCATGGTTCATGTTTATTAACATAACATTTTTGCGCACCTTGCAGAAAATTCCCCTTCGGTTCATGACTGAGTATTTTTAGCATGTTTTGTTTTTCCATTGTGGGTTTCCTCCTGTGTGGCTGTCAGAGGAAGTCTTTATCTCTCGACATACCAACAGTCAACCTGACATTTATGACAGATGGTTATCCTTTTTGGCGTTTTAAAATCACTAATTTTAACATGAGGGAAAAATGCACCACAATAACTAGCTTCTTAGTGGAACAACTTCCCACCTGATTATTCTCCTGATCAGACTCTTTCTCCTTCTCCTCCTCTCTTCCTCCCCTCCACACAATGGCCTCAGTTTCGTACTCCTTGCGACACAAGTTGTGTCTGTCTGACAAACTAGCTCGCCGCACCACTTTTCTGTAAACACAGACGAAGTTACAATAAATAAAATTAAAAAGAAAAAACAGAAAGTCATGCTTATCTTCCATCTAAAATCAAACCCAAACCATGCAGTAGCAGGCTTTAGAACCAGCAGAGGGCAGTACTCACCCACGACTGCCTGCGCTGGAGGTTCTCCTGCACAGTGAGGTCTTGTGTTTGAGCTGAGACTTCATGATGGTGTCATGCTTGTGTTTCAGGTCCAGCAGGATGGCTCTGAACTCCTCATCCTCACACAGATCTTAAGAAGCAAAGATGAAGCACACTGTATGTCAGCTGCATGAGATTAGTTAAGATTAATGCAACAAACAACAAGGAAAAGTGTTAGCGTTCCTTAAAACTTTTAAACCAGTTCCTAGTGTGAATAGATCCTTTATCTTAAGCATAAGGAAGTCCCTGCAGGGATGATTTGTCTTCTTTAACATACCGATGGGTGTCTCCTCTAGGAAGGTCTTAGCACTGAGATTTGCTCCTTGTGACACCAGCAGCTCTGCCACATGCATCTGAAACAACCACCACAGGAGTAAATGCTACTGACGGCTCAATGTGAACACTCATCGTCTTCATGCTTCTTGCTGTGTTTGCTTTACCTGACCCCAGCAGGCTGCCGCATGAAGAGGCTGCCATCCATCAGAGTCCCTCAGGTCCACTCGAGCCCCCGCCTCCAGCAGCAGCAGCTCTGCAGCCTGAACGTAGCCGTTTGCTGCTGCGATGTGGAGCTGCAAAGACGGATTATGGATGATTGTGAAATTTCTGTCAAGTGACTTGGATATGCAGCTGATTTGCTCTGGTGTTTATACATTGTGGCTTAAGATCCCATGCACAAAGATTGTTGCAAACTAATCGCTGCAACAGAGTTTTCAATGGACCACCCAAAAAGATATCAAAAGGCTCTACAATCGGTGTTGAGTAAAGCAAAAAAAGTTAAATCATTTACTGTTAGGAGCTTATCTGTGGTCGTTATGTTTCCTGTTTTGCTGGTTGCTATCAGGGATCACTAAAAGATCCATTGAATTCAAAACTCTTCTCATCAGACATTAAAAAAACAACATTTTATAGGCGTGCAAAAATGTTCGGAAACGATGTGAAGATTAGATTTCAGCTGAAAATAGGTACAGTAAGTCTGTTGTTTGCTTCATTTAATATCCAAAGTTTGTTCACATGGACGTGTAAAATTTGTTCAAAAATTGAACGGTTGAAAGTCATGCCTGCAAAGAAGAGAATAGTAGGAAGTTGGCATATAATCTACAGAAGGTTTCCAGTGCTTTTAATACAAATAACATGCGTATTTTCTTTGATGCGCCAAGAGGCTGACCCAAATCTGTTTATTCATTTCAAAACACCAAAAAAACATGGAAGAATATTAAACTAAACCGTTTGGGTTTTTAAGAGAACTGAATTCAGAATTGGTTTATTTAAGATAACACAATTAAAACATTATTTTTTTCGGTTTTTCTACTCAGAGTTTGTTGTCCTCTGCAGGTGGCCTCACCTATGTCACCTATGCAGGATCAGCTGGTACTATGGGAACAACATGTAAAGCTGACAGAGACATAAAATCTCTGTTGGTTTGTTTTTGTGTGTGTATAGATGTCATATCTCTGACATACAGACTCACAGATAAAAGTACTTAACATCTTCAAGGGATAAGCAAAGCTGCACTTTAGAGCCCTTTTCTATACACCAGAGGGGCAAAGTCTAATTTGACCTTACAGATCCTGCTTTTGGATTTGCAATGTCTGTACATGGATATACTAAACCTGTAATAAGACACAATATCAAGAACACACAATGTAATTTAGTCACTACTTGCCAACGTGCATGTAAAATAGAAACTTTAAAAGCAAGCTTTTTCTTTAGACTTTTTATTGTATTTTTGTCCCGAGTATCAACTCAGGCTTAGCTCATTTCAAACCTGCACTGGAGTTATCCTAAGTATCCTAAAGCAGCACCTGGTGGTATTGAGAAATACCATGTAGTTGAAAAGGGCAAACAGAAGCATGTGAGGAATGTTGGGGTCATCCAGTTCATGGAGAGCTGATCTCTGTCTGCTTTTAGGAATATTGGCCTGTGGTGGATGCCCTTACCACCACCACATAGTGTTAGTTTATTTCATTTAGACATATATTTTCTCATGGGTGCACACTTTAGTGAATGTCTGTCTGAATGGTTAATTTATACTTGTTTTTGTTTGAGGTGCCACTTATAGGAACCAGCTGGTTCCTATAAGTGGAACCTGGAGTAAACCATCTACAAATTTCTGAAAGACTGAAGAGGGAGACTTCAAGTTTTTATTTAATTTTGTCACTTAAATATTCACTTATTGTTTGTGCTAAGTTAAAGTTATTTTGTTTTATTTGTTTATAGAATGCTTTAGTTAATTTTGTATTTATTTGTTCTTTTGTTTGGTCAGACATCCCTCCTGTGGTAGATTTGGGTTACTCCACCCCTATTTAAGCAGTCTTTGTTTGGTAGGTCAGTTTTGTTTGTGTTTAGTTAGAGTTCAGTTGACCTCAGTTAATTTGGATCCAAATTTGTTTATCTTTTGATTTATTCTTGCTTTAAATTTTTATGCTTTGTTGATGATTTTTGAAGAATTAAATTGAAGCCTTTTTCTACTTTGAACATTTTTTGTCCTTGTTTGAGTCCAGTCCCTCACATGGCCGATGCAGCGAGCGACTGAGACCTTCTGTTTCAAGGAGGCTTAGAGTTTATTATAATCGGAATGAAAAAACACAGGTAATCTGTTATGAACTGTACAGGAAACAGAGATTTCAGGCTCACAAGAGAAGAGCAGATTAGATTATGTGTGGTAGTCATTATTCTCATCTCATTCATTCATTCTTCCTGTTTAAAGGAGGTGGTTCCTCTCCACTGTCACCACATGCTTGCTCAGGCTGAAGGATTACAAAGTGAAAGGTTCAAAGAAATTAGCTGGGCTTCCTTTGGTTTGCTTTACCAACAGGCAATACAAGGATTTGTTGCATAAAATGTAACGTGATCGGATTAAATGACTCAGTTGTTCTGCAATTATTTGGACTGATTTGAGTTGAACTTGTCTGGTAAAGTGCTTTCAGATGACCTTTAGTGTGAATTAGCTTTTCATAAATGATTGGTGTAAATTATGCTTTTAGTGGAAAAAAGAAGTTAATATTTTAAAATATGCTCTGAAAAATAGCAAATGCAGTCTGCCATTTTCTTTTCTCCTGCTTAATTTTACTTCTTGCACAGAAAAGTTAAAACTTGCTGAATATCCACAATCCATAATTTCTGCTGGGTGTGTAGCACTTACCCAAAGATTAAGGGTTACCTTGATTCATGTTTGTAAAGTAGTGATCTAACCCTGTAATTTTGATTCGTAATCAGAAAATGGTTTATAGAAGTGGAAATACATTCATGGATCTCTATTTTACACTTAATCAGCATCATTTATTCACAAATCTATTGAGTGCAGAGTGATTCTGCACATGAAAGCCAGTTAGCAGGTCCCAGTGATCATTAATGGTTACATAAAATAACTTAAAGTCTTTGTGGCTCCACAAGGAGCCCTGAAAAATCTTTAAATATCTCAAGCTGTTTAGTGTTTAAGGAGTTGCCAAGAATGTGGAATTGCCTCAAATCTAATAATCAACAAGATAACATGTTTGTTATGCTGGCATGGGTGGATACGAAAGTGCTCTAATTAGCATCAAAAGGTCTTACAAGTGTAAGCTTTTTTCAGTATCCTTTGAATTGTAAAACGCAGTAATTTTTTCTGCCCAAAGAAAACAAGAGTCAGATTTATACTGCTCATATGGTGGACTCCAAACAAAACAGAAATGTCGCCCTCGGGTTGCCACCAAATGTTCCTCTGCAGCTATTCTAATCTTTCCAAAAGGTTTTGAGTGTCTATATAGGAATTTTTGGACAATTTTCTTTAAGAGCATTTGTGAAGTCAGACACTGATGTTGGATGAGAAGGTATGACTTGCAGTCTCTGCACTAATTCATCCAAAAGGTCCTCTGTCGAGTTGAGATTAGGACTCTGGGCGGACCAGTCAAAGTCCTCCGCGCCACACCGGAACATCCATGTCTTTGTGGAAGTTCATCCTTGTTTTAGCCATGTCAGACCGCAAGACATGAACATCACTACTGCTTAAAAACAATCAACACAAAATGTATTTCACTGAAAAGCAAAAGATTACCGTTACATAACATCGTAACCACTTTCCGTTTTTTCCCCCCGTCTTTCCTGCCAGTGATTTTAATAAGGTATGCTCCATTTTGCTTCATCATGCTCAATAAAGATTAACAGGATGCAAGGCAAAGGGATGAGGAGGTCCAACAGACAATCTGTAGTAAGTATAAAAAGCTTAACAAGGTTATTTCGGGATACTACCTTACTTCGCTATTTCCACCCAGTGATCCGTCACCATGTTTCCACATCGCAGCTAAATCCCTGATACGTAATGAAGACTTTATTTAGGTCCCTGACATTACATCCCTCTTAGGAAATTAAATGTAGATGATTCTTTTCATGCCCTTTTCAGTGCATCACTGCACTGATCTGCTATGTTGGGGAAGCAGATAATTCAGTGCACCTCTTAATACTGAAAAACTGATTTAATGAGTAAATAAAGCTTTTTCAGTCTTTATGTCAGAGCACACTTTCTGTAAATGGCTGAGCTAGCAGAACGAGTACTGTCAAACTCTGTTCCAAAGAATCTGTAAGTTATTAATGCACATAACAAGAATGTGAGCAAAAATGACCAGTTTTATATTACATTAACATTAATTTGTTTTATGCTGAATTGAAATGGTCTTACATTGATTATTGACATGCATAGCTTTTTAATGCACCAATTATTGCTTCAAGCTTCTTTATATTGCTGATGTTCACCACCAGATAACCAGTGTATCTGTAGAGGATTTCAAATCTCAGCTGATTCGCCTTAAGAAGGTTTTAATGAGCCTCTAATGCCTGATTAGCTCGGAAGGTTTTACAGCCTCCTGAGGCAACGTTGTTGAGAATATAATCTTTAAAAGGTTAACACGTAAAGAAGAAATTCACAGAATATTTATACGTATTTGTCTAATCGTCTCTCTGTTGAAGTCCTGTGTGGAGAACTCAATTTGCGTCCGCAACCAAATGATTCACATTTTCTTCAAAACAACAGATTTACAGATCTGTTTTGGTTGCACTTCAGACAGTCTTTGCTTTGCTTATTTTAGTTTTTTGCTTGGTGCTTATTGGACTATCAGTGTTAGGGAACTTGGATGTGTAACAGCATATTTGGTTTCACACAAATTAACTGATCTAACAGCAAAAGCATTAAAGTACAAAGTAAATGTAAAGAAAAAATAGTCTGAACAAAAGCTTAGGACAAAATGTCTGCTTTAACAGAGGTATAGCTGCACAATATTAGGAAACATATTTATGGGTTGATGATGTCAGTTACTATTATCCCATCTCACTCTTCTTTTCCTAGAAAGATCCATTTCAAAGAGAAACCCTCACAGCCAACTAGTTATGCCTTGGAGCAACTTCTTACCAGCGTGGCTCCCTGAGAGTCCTGTTGGTTGACCTCGTCTCCTACTCTCATCATCTCCTGGATGTCTCCCATCATCTTCCTCTCTGTGGACGCCCGTGTCTCATTGATCATCTCCTGAGTGATGCCTGTGCAAATTGCAAACAGAAGCATGCTTAATAAAACCAGGAAAATGTTACCCTCCAAGCACAGCAGCTATGATTGGCAGTAACATGTTTTTAAATTAACACAGGATTGTTCCTGCAAGCATAAGAAATTGCTCCAGGCCAAATTAAACTGATTTAAAGAGACAGCAACACGCTCTACTTTTTAATGTGGTGCAGGGATGATGGCATAAATGAGTAAACTGTTTACAAAGAGAGGATAATATGAAAAAAAAAGGCTTTTAGTTTGAATATTCAAATGAGATTTTACTTTAAGACATGGGTGCATTATTGCCTTTCATTGGGGAAGTGTATGGAAGACAAACCTGCCAAAAATAGCATTCGCTCCAGAAATAAAAAGCAGAAGCCAACAGGTGTCACCTGACCATGCATAGTTTACTGTCAAGGTCTCAGCTCTATGACCTTTTCCATGACACGGACTTGCAGAAGCCCATCCACTCATCTGAGGATCCACCTTCCTACCGAACGGATTTAAAGATAACCCTCCAGTTTATTTCACACTCTTGGCTGCAGCAGGAACCCGCATAAGACTCGGTGAGTGATTGTGAGGAAAGCTTGACTGAATTCACAATTGGAGTCTCAGCGAGAGAAGCATATAAATCAGTGCTTTTTGTTGGTTTCATGTTCCCTCACATTTTTCTTCTTTTGTGTTTTCACTTGTATTTGAATTGAAATCTTTCTCTTTAGTAATGTCACAAATTCTGCATACCTGTTGAGAGATTTGGCCTTTATGAGCCACAGCTTGAAGATAAGAGAAATCTTTTCACTCAAGTAATAAAAGAGGAAACTAAATTCAAGGACGAATAATGAAAACACAGCGGCTTATAAAAGAAATCTGGTTTTTTGTTCCTCATGGAATGAGATTGTTGTAAATACATCTACATGATGGGAGAAAATATTTGGATTTTGCCTTTGATTTTGGTCCAACAGTTTTCACTACATACACAGTCTGCAAAAAACAAAAACTCTGCACTGACAATCTGACTATAGTTGTATACAATCAGGCTTTTTATTGCAAAATTATAATATTTTGGTTAATTATCTTGTTAAAGATTCAATATATGTATATTTCATTCACATTGGTACCACTTCTTCACAGTTTACCTAAATGATGCACAAATATCACAATGGAATCACCTAAACTTATATACCAATATATCAATACTCTGTTGGCACCGAAGAAGATTCGCTCACCTCATCATGCTGAGTGCTTTAACTGTCAGCAGTCCGACCGTTTTCTAATTAATTCAACAGGGTTCTTATACACCAGATGGTGAAGCAATCAATACATTTGGACAAAAAAACAACAAAAAAAAAAAAACAAAAGGTGTCAGACAATAAGTAACTCTCTCTATCCTTGTGCTGTAGCACAATGTAAATGTTAAATCCTTCGCTGAGACAAAGATGGACTATGCAAAATGACGGCCAACTTTAAATCATGCACACATTACATAGATTTGATTTGGCTGAATTTGATCCATATCTTTGAGCTTAGATAAAAGTAACACAACCTTACATGATAAGATAAGAAAACACTGTGACAGTACATTAAATATAATGTATACATATGTGCAAGCAGACCAGTGCCAGGAGTGAAAAATTACTGCTATGAGACTCACAACACTTGAAAAATATGATCTGATAGCACTGCTACCTTGCAGCCAGAAGGTCCTGGGTTTTAATCTTGGACTGGGATCGTTTTGCATAGAGTCTGCATGTTCTCCATGTGCATGCATGGGTTCTGTCCTTGTACTCTGGCTTCCTCCCACAGTCCAAAAAACATGACTATTAGAGCAACTGGTCTCTCTAAGTTGACACACTTGGGGATCAGTGTGTGTGTGCATGGTTGTGGCTCTGTATTGCTCTGTGATGGACTGGTGACCTATCTGAATGCCTCTCGCCCAATGACTGTTGGATGTAGGCACAACCCGCAACCCTGCAAGGATAAACGATATAGACAGTTGGGTGGACAGTTATGTGGTCAAGCACTTGGGTGGAAAACCCCGTAAGAGATCCAATAACTATTGTCAGCCCATATTGTGTCTCAAACATAAGATACATGTCTTTACAGCTACACATCTTTTGTGTATTTGATAAAAATGTGACTTGTTGATGCCAGATAAAATTTAATTGAGGAAGAACCAAACCACTCAAGTTGTTTGTGTTGTGGCCGGTCAAAAGGACTGTGTCTTCCTCGCAAACAGGTAGAGAGATTGCTTCATTATCACTGCGACTCATTGCAGATCATCTCTTCTCTACAGGGGGAGGATCAAGGCAGAGTCGGATCAGTCGATGCTGCATATTAAGCGCTCTGTGTGTTGGGGACAGGCTGTGTGTGTTTGCCTGTCCCCGCAGTGTCTCTGGAGATAGAAGTCTTATTCTGCACCGCTGTGCAGAGAACATTACAAGAGCAATTAGCAGAGCTGGACTCCCTTTGATCAGTGTAATAATCATTCTTCTCACCTACTGTACCGCTATCTGCATTCTGCAGCTCCACTGATCCTTTTGTACGCTGAGAAGCTCATTTTCGAGTGTGTGTTCACCCTCTTCAGACCCCCAGTTTGTTTGTGCTTCCATCACTGGCTCCAAACCAGGATCTAGCCAACACAAGGTGGCATCATGTGCCCCATTTATACGGTTAACAGAAAACCAAAGCTATTAACCTTGCTCTTGTTTGCAAGACAGAGCTTATCATAACAGAGTTTTTCTTGACCTTTAATTATCTGAGGGAATATGAAGAAGATTTATGATGCTCCAGCATCCTCCTGCCTCCACACAGTGATGTTTACCACCAACCAGCCCAGTGATTCATTTACTTGAATGCTGAAGGGCACCTTTGCATCCTTTACAAGCATGCAAACAAGCTAAACAACTTCCCACAAACCTACACATACGCAGTCATGGTAAAAAAGAAAGTACACTCTATTTATTTTGAGTGTATCCAGGGGTTTTCCCCAAAAATTTTTAATTATGTTTTGGTGAAGTCTGAGATGTGAAGTTCTGCACACTTGGTTTTGGATTTTAATAATATCAAAGCCTAGAGAAGATCAGATAATTTATACATTAAAAGCACAGAACTGACAGAGGGATGACATCTCTTTTTAGTATGACTGTATATCACATAAAAGACACTGGTGTTAGAAAATGAGCAAAAAAAAAAAAAGGAGCCGAGGTTCAAATAAAAACTGAAAAATCTTTAAAAAGCTTGAGGATTACATGAAAATCTCACTCCCTGGAGGCAGTATACAGTATAAAGAAGTTCAAGGTAGCTTGCTTTTCATCCGTAGAAGTAACTGACATTCAGTCTCAAAGTTTATGTCCTTGGTGGCCTTCATTGATTTCATTTAAATTTCAGTGTAGAAGCACATAAAACGTTAAGCTTTCATCACTTTGCAGTGTCAACTAAGATGGTCTTTTCCACCTCTTTTCAGAGCAAACCAACATTTTTCCCTTCAGATTTTAGCAGTCCGCTCTGGAGATGTGATTCTTGCCACATTTCTTACAGTTCTAACCACTGTGTGTGTGTGAATAAATAAATTTGGGTCTCTTGTTTGTGGCAGTCTAAGTTGATTTAATTTTTTTAATTACTGCTATACGTATGTGCTTTATGCAAGTACAGTATGAAAGCCAGATTATAGTATTCAAATGCACTTAGGGAGAAGGACCTCACAGGTTTGGCTACAAGTTCACCTGGCTTGATGAAAGTAAAATTGAAGTGTTTAGCTATAATAACCATCATCACATTTGGAGGAAAGAGGGAGATTCTTACAACCCAAGAACATTATAATGTGTGAGCATTTTGCTGCAGGGATGGCAGCAAAACAGTCAGTAAAACTCAGTCAGACCAGTTCTCTCTGGAGGAACAGGACAAAATTCCAGAAAAGAAACACAATATCCAAAACATCTCGCCCAAGTCATATATTAAGGATATTCTTTCTTTACATCACCACCTCCAAAGGTTCCTCAGTCGTCCCCAGAACAGAACCAGCCTTCTTTACCAAACAGCTGAGCATTTTTAAGTCCCTGGTTCTACTGCTGCTGCTCTAACAGATGATAGCAGAAGATATTACACTCTCCACAACAGACTTATAGAAGACATGCAGCATCTGGCTGCAGACATGGAAAGATCTAAGCTTACCAAGAAGTAAAGTCTGCTCCATCTCTAAGACAACTTGTTGCATATCCACTCCGGTCCGTTTTCCAAGTGAACACCAAAGTATTTATACTCCTCCACCAACTTTCCATGATGGAAATGGAGCTCGACATACTCATGTTCCTGAAATCTACAGTCATCTCCTTTGTTTTGTTCACATTTAAAATAAGGTGATTGTTCCCACACCATGCCACAGAGCGCTCCACCAACTCTCTGTAGTCAGCTTCTTGATCATTTCTGACAGACCTGATGAATGCAGAGTCATCTGAGTATTTCTACAGATCACAGGAATCTGTTTTGTACCGGAAGTCTGACATATACAGCGTGAAAAGGAATGATGAGAGTACAGTCCCCTGTGACGCTCCTGCATTTCTGACAACCTGCTTCATTTATTAACCACCAGACATTGTGGTATCGTGGGAATTAATATAATCCTAGCTAATGTAAAACAGGAAATGCTTAATCTGATTTAATGTTGGTAAGAAAAAGGTTATGTGTCTTTAGATGTAGTTTACGTAAATATTTAGTTTCAATTGCATTTCAGCAATAGAAAAATAAGAATTCCTGACAGGCAATCTCAAAATGTATTGCCCTTCAAGCACTAAGATTCCTCTGTTACAACAATGCTTGTAAAGGTCAAATATCCAAATATCTTCAAGTCAGTTTGTGGAGAAAGACAAAGACATTCAGAGATCCTCTTTGGAAGAGGAAACACTTTTCCCTCACGCCCTATTACTGCAGTAAATACAACACAACGCCATATCCTGTTTACACAAACTCCACATTTGCAAGTATTGGAAAAAAAAATAATTCAGTGTTTACTGGACTTTAAAGGCCAACTATTTCCTGGCGGGTGGCAGGAACTTCCTGCAATCTCCGTTCCTCCAGCAGATGCTCCTCATTCTGGTCAAGTCCAGCAAGCAACCCAATGGGCTTATTTTTGCTCATTAAACTTGCGAAACTCAGCCAAATTGCTAATATATCTACAAAAATGCTAATCTGCTCTTCCAGTGGATTATATTTCAGCAGCCAAATAACATGCATCCAGTCTTAAATGCAAAAAAAAAAAAAAAAAAAATCACTGCCAACAAGATTTTCTTCCTTTACCAGCTGTAGTCACACATGGCAGTCTGTAAATGTCACTATTTACCCAAGAATAAACTAAAACATTGACAAGCCCTTATGTGGATTTTACTCCAAGCTAAATACAGCCATATCTCGCCAAAGCACATATTTGAAACACATCACACGCCCCCACTCCTTCATTCTTGCTGATCTGCAGTCTGTTTTGTCAGCACTGCTCTCCTAGAGCTCTCTCTCACTAATATCACAGACAAACTGCGCCGGCTGCAGCTGTTTACTGTGCCGCAGCATGAATATACAGCCTCCTAATCTGCATCCCATCGAGAGAGAGGGAGAGAGAGACAGAACACGTGAGCAGTGAATATATTAGGAGTTTACCCAGAGAGCTGGTCCTAAATCTGAGCGAGACTCTTAAAAACTGAGTGTGGTCTCAACTCTGCTGCTGGTTTTCTCTGCAATATGTACCTGTGCAGCCCAGAGCAGGAGGAGTGTAAAAATTACTTCAAGCTGCAACACATGCTGACTGCGTCCTGTATAAATTGGATACATCTATATCTATATATATATATATATATATATATATATATATAAACATATACAAACATGAATAAAGGGTAAGTAACTGATGGGAAAAAAGGAAAAACAAAATTAAAGGAAGTAATTAAACTTCAAAGTATAATAAAAACAAGGCGGATGTTGGAGATAACATCAACAGTCTAAACATTTTCCATTTGAGTACTGTTTTGAAGTCTTCTGAAAGTTACAGAAAAATATTTTCCATCAGAGATATTTAAACTTGTTTAAAATCATTAAGGCTATTTCAACATCTCCTACTGGGTGTTTTCTGCAGACTCCATCTTTGGGATTAACGGCTCCCTTCAGATTGTAGCTCTGTGATAAATACAAGCACACACACTTTCTTCATGGCACACTATTGGAGGCATATGGTAATTACACACAGGGGATATTAAAATGAATCAACTCATATTGATACACGGACGGTGTGAACGCTTTAAATAGAGCCACTATGAAGAGAAACAGTTTTGGGGATTTGATCTTCATGCAGATGTTTTCACATTTTTACATCAATAAAAGTTGATCCATTGCATAATGAGATACTTGACACTTTATTTAGAAGCATGATCCACTCACATGCTGTGAATGTGAAAGGACATCAATAATTTAGCTTTACCAGTATTTTAGAATTTTTAATATGCAACGTTTTCAAATTCGTTTTGTCCTTTCTTGATTTAATCCCTATATCTTTTGACTGTTCTTTAATTCTTGTATCTCTCCATTTCTATTTATGTGTTTCTGCAAATTACTCAATATTAGTTAATTTGTTTCCAGCCATTGTTTCAGGGATAACAAGACTATGAATTATTATTCTTCTTATAAAAAGCCTTGAAGTTATTTAGTACTAAGGTTTAAGTTATTTAGTAAAAAATCTAGGTTTTTAATCCTATTCCCCAAAGACAAATAACTATACTTAATTAAAAATCTGCAGTGATGGTATGAGAGACTTTTTATCCAGTATTTTTAAGCTTATTCCTTCCTTCTGTTGGAATGACCTTACAGCAAAGCTATTTAATTTTTTTAATCTTTTTCATAATTTTAATGTCATTTTCTTTCCTTCTGTCTTTCTATTTTCTTTGAACTTAAAACTGCTTAGAGTAGAAATTACACAAACCAAAGAAAATAGAAGACATCATCTCAGTATTTAATATTACTTCAGCAATAAGAGGATTAGTTGATGAATTATTGCAGTTAAAAAAAATAACTAGTAAGATCATCCTAAACATTAAAATTATAGTATTTTACTCGATTACATAATCCTGTGCAGTCTATTCAAACCACTAATTCTAGCCAGACTCAAAAATGAGTCTCTGCTTCAGATTCTCCATCTTTTTTTTTCATTTCCACGCCCTACCTCTGTTGGCCATGGCCGTCTCTATGATGTCCAGCGTCGGGTCGTCCTCACACAGGTCATAGGGCATGTTTCCGTCTGAGTTGACTGCCAGAAGATCTGCACCACTGTAGGAAATGAGCAGATGAATATTTAAACCAATATATAATATTCATTTGCAAAAGATACTGTGTGGATTAAACACTAAAAACGGTTTAATATATTAATGAAAGCTTCAGCTGTGATAAATGTTCTCCACAGGTGAGTTAAAAAATGCTGAAAGCTCATCGTCACACTGACCTAAAAAGTAAGAAAAGAAATAATTTGATGACAAAAATTATATTAAATAACATCAATAATATAAACACATACATACATACAATGATAAAACAGATATTTGCTCAGTAGTCATAAGCTTTATTGCAGCTTTCCGTCTTCATAAACAGAAACAATGTGGGTGTGATTAGTTTACTCTCATTTCTCTGATGTTACTTTTTGTGCCTGTGCATATCTTGATGTTATATCTTCATTAAGCTGTAATTAAAGCCTAATAAAAGCCATCTCATTAAGTCCTGATTAAAAATGTCAACGTGTGAGTCACACTATCCCGGCCATTCACGGTTAATTTAGCTGACGAAGACAGGAGCTTGTGTCAGCGCTACTGGATTATTAAAAGCATTTTCATAATAAAGATGGACGGCAAGTCAATCAGTGACTGTTCTTCTATGACATCATGTCCAAGGACAGGACAGAACTCATCGATATATATGTCAAGTGTGTCCTCTTTTGTTTTGTTTTTTAAATACAAATCACACACTTCTGCCACAAATTGATCCTTTTGTTGTGTGTTGGTCTCCTTTTTCATGAATATCCTATTTTTCATCACGTTATTAAAGTGGGATTGCAATTTCCTCCACTGCTAGATGCATTACCATCCATGTTGGTAATGCATCTACCATACACTGGCTCCACAGTGAAGCCAGTGTAATTTTTTTAGACAGAAAATTGTCCTTTTTCCTACAAGGAAGTCACGGGAAATCAATTCAGGCTCCAAAAAATTGCTTTTTTGTTACCCACAGCTGCATATAAACCTAAAAACACACAAGCCTAAAAATGTACCAGTGCTGATATTTTCTTCGTGGGCCTTGTGAATCCCAGCACTTCCTTTACAGCAATTATTGCTTCTGCAAGTTCAGATTCAAACTGATTAAAAATCTCTTTGGATTTTCTCTTCCACTTGAAGACATAAAACTAGTAATGGGTGACACTAACCCAAGATGTTATTGAATTTATTGCAAACACAATAAAAGTAATGATTAAAAAAAAAAAAAAAAAAGCTTCACAAAATCTGATCTAAAATAAAACTCACCTATTATCAAACAGTAATGTAGCTCAACTGCCAAACAGCAATTACTTACAGCTACATTAAACCAATACAGAAAAATAATAATAATCCGATTCCTACGGTCAGTTTTGGAGGTTATTGAGTTTTTTTGTTAGAATCAGAAGATGATTCATTCTTATTACAACAATTTTTTTATTTCAAAGCAATTATAACTGATGCAATAACTGTGCATCCCGAGCAAAAACTGAAAATGTGTAAATCCCTGAAGCTACCTACATTATTTTATCACTATATCTAGTAAGTATTCACCTCCGTATACCTCAATATCTTGTTGCTGCTCCGTCATGTGTATCTTAGTTCCTTGTTGCTATTGTGGCTCACACACCTGGCTCATTCGAAAGTCAGGATTCCTACATAGATTCCAAAAGCATCGTTGTTGTGCGATTTTTCTTCTGCATTTGAGCTCAACTCAGGCACCTTCCCTTTATTTTACTGGTGGTTGAGGGGCTTCTCCAGTATGTACCCTTTGTAGGCTGTGCTGGAGAAGCCCTCCGACTGCAGAGATAGCCCAGTTAAATCACTTTGCACATTCAGCAAGATATATCTGGCACTCATGCATGAAAACAGCTGAGCTCAATGCATGTAAGGAAAAGATTTTCTTTAACCCTTTAAGTATGATGATCATCTTCAACCATAGGAGTTATTAAACATTTATAATATTTGTTTAAAGGTGTTGATGCTTTAACTCATTTCAAGTAATATTCACATTACATATTATTAAAGACTCAATATCTGGAGTAGAGGACATTTTATTCATGTCAAAAAAAAATTGCAAAACGTTATTTTTAGACCCTTTAACTGAACAAGTTGTTTTCCTTTATATACTCTTAAAATTATTAGCTGTGTATTGGAAAAACATTTGAAATTTTCTAACGTCTGATCATCTTAATCACCCACAAGATGCAGCGATTAGGCTTTTCCCTGCTCATTACAATTTATGATTGTGCTGATGTTTATGGTTTATGGACTGAAAATTGTGGACTTTGGAATATATATATATATATATATATATATATATATATATATATATATTTTTTTTTTTTTTCCCCCCAGCTACTGATCTGCCAAATAATGGTCATAGCCAATCAAGGGAAAATTGGCTCGTTTTGATCTTTGGCTGGTTTCTCTAATTATTAGTTAAGGCCTTAAGTCCTACATTTACTTCTTTATGACAATTTACGTTTGCAACCATATCTAGCTCAACCACAGATTGGGGTTTTCATGTCATCAGAGAGTTTGTGTAAGCTGTTCAAACTTAAATGCATTTCCACTTATTCAGCTTTTTCAACACAATTAATTCAAACTACAACAGTAAGGGTCCAACTTAAAGGATCTGGAGGAAACATTTCTGGACATCAGCGGAGTTGTGCTTTTTTTTCCTCTGACATAACATCCATTGAACTGAGGTTTCTACATGACTCACTGTGCGATGAGTATTTTGACAAGTCCTGCGTGGCCACAGGTCGCAGCAGCGTGCAGCGGCGTCCACAGTTCGTTGTCCTGAGCGTTGACGTTTGCTCCACGGTCCAACAGTAGCTTCACCATCTCTTCATAGTTGTCTATGCAACACTGTGTGGGGAAAAAGGAGGAGTAGATATTCCTGTCAGATCGCTGATTAATGCAAGAACAGTTATTTAAGGATTTAGCATGTCAGAATAAAATTTAGGGTAATGGAAAGTTGCATTATTTTTCAACATTTATCATCACATTATTTCCTCTTGGATATTTTATATCAATATTGAGAGGCTGAAGAACAGCGGGAAGGAGAAAATATGTTTGAAGCTGCTGTTTTTATTGAGTCACTCTAAACTTGACGTGAAAACTGCTGTGCTTATCTGAGAAAAACTTTCACATCTGTGTGGCACAGACGAAGACCGACTAAAACAACAGTCAGGCAGCGTTTCTTCACAAGACTTTTAGTGGCATATTGCTGGGTGGAAAACTGGGAACACATTAAGCCAAGCTGGAGACACTATTCCTACACATCAGCCATTGTGTGGGCTGCTTCCTGGATCCCAGACAAAACTGGAAAAGCACCCAGAACTCACACCCATCCACAGAAACAGACAGACAAAGGCATGGAGGGGGAGGAAGCCTTGTTAAGCTGGGTGTGAGTGAGAGGCTGGGAGGAGATGTTTCCATGAAAACTGCCAGGCAAACTGTTGTTTTCTTCTACATCGGAGCCAGTTGATGCGAGTGTGGCCCAGTCAAGCCACCGAGCAAAGACTGAGGCAGGAAAACAAGAAAATAAGAGGCTGCAAAAAGCAACAGTGAAGGATGAGATTACTGTGTCACAGAAGGGCCAGAGCCAGGCATGATATGAACACTCAAAGGTTCAAAATAAAAAGCTTTCTAGAGGTCTCTGTTGTCATCATCTTCAGTCGACGCGACTGATGTGATCTCCCTACGCTCTGTGCTAAGATGAAGTAAGACATTCGTCACAACAAAATGCTAAGAGAAACGGCTGACAATCCTGATATAAACCATGAAAGATGTCAGTGAAGATTGAGATGGAACTGAGAATGGAAAAAAAAAAAGAGAAAAAATGTTAGTGGGTAAAAACAAAATACTGACAACTCCTCGTAATACAAACATCTCCATGAATGGGAAAACGTAGTTGCATTAAAGTAAATGGTGACAGACTACTTTCTTTTTGATTATTTTGGTTTTTTACATCTATGAACGTTGCGTAAAATGTGGCAGAGGCATTTTATTTAATAAATGCATAACTTTCTTTTTTAATCTAATAGGTGAAGAAGGCCTTGTTTTGAGTTGCAGGTAGCAGCAATAGGTAGATCTACAAAGAACTGACTCATCTTTTCTCTTATAACACAGCAAAGAATAACCTTCATGTTGTTTAAGTTGTGATGTCCTATCACATAAAATCACAACAAAATACATTGAATTTTAGTGTGAAGATTTTCAGAGATAGAAAATATCTATATTAATGAGTTACAACATTTAATTTCTCTTTGGGATTAATAAACTATTTTTGAATTTGAATTTAAGTCCTGGCTATAAACTAAAGACGAATTCATAATTTTATCAAGATGAAGAAGTGTAATAGTTTGTTTTTTCTTCCCTTAAAGACAGGTGTTGAAAGGAGCAGACAGTAAAACTAATATGATCATTAATCTATTTAACATGTGCATTGCCCTCGGTTGTTCTGCAGCCTCTGGAATGAACAGCAGCAGCATTTCATATGCTCATCATAAAACTCCTTTGGTGCAGAGAGTGGATGCTTCCTTTTACAAGGTTTTTACACAGACGATGAGCTGTGGTGCAATCTCCAGAGGCTTGTCATGTCTGAGAAGTGGTAACAGTAGAAAAAAGAAAAAGAAAACACAAAAGAGGAACAAAAATATTTAAAAAATTGGAGACACGGATAGACACATGAACATTGCCAGGGGGAATGCATAGAACAAGCTTGTATTATGAGTCAGATGTAAAAGATTCAAGAGGAATGTTTGGCTCAGACCATTTCCTTCTGTTTTAAAAAAAAAAAAAAAAATCACCTCTTTTCAGGGCAACTTTTGCTGCACCTGTGACCTCTGCTGTCCTACGCTCATATAAAACTGTGTCCACCTGAAATAACACTCAGCAGAAACGGTGCCATGCTCGTTCAAAGCTACTCGCACAGAACATTTATAATTTGAAGATGTGGTGGGTGACGAACACGTCCAACACAAGCAAAGGAATGAAATGACTGAGAGAAAAGAGACATGACAAACGACTGACTGACATGTTTCCTCTAAGCAACACATTTCCTCGGGTGTCGATGTAAATAACAGCTTAAGAGTTTCTATTTTAACCCCTGAAACTGCAAAAAAGTAATATCAAAACAAAAGTCTGAGACGCTAAACTGTCTGAGAGGAACCATGACGCAGCTTCATTTGAAGTCTGTGTTGAGAATGCAAATTTCAACATAAACTTTACATGCAAGATCTCCACATTCTTAACCTCATAGTGATCTCTGGTTATAGATCGAAAAAAGAAAATCATAGATACAAATGTCTGAAATTAGTTTCCTCTGCAGTGGTTTTTTTTTGTTAGCTTTTTTTTTTTTTAAATCTTCATGTAAGAAAAAAACAAAAACAACTGGAAAACTGAAAAAAAAACAGCTCATCATTCTTCTACAGCAAATGTTGTAATTTCATGCCATTTTGAAATGCTGAGCTTTGTCACTCAACTTTTATCAGCAATGGAAATCCAGACTTCTACTCAGAGCTACATGACATTATTTACTGAATATTCTGAGATTGGCATGATAAAAATAAAAAAAAAGAGCAGGAAGACCACATTTGTGTGCATTCAGAAGCAGAACTGGCGGTTTAAATATGTCGACTGCTTCCTGCGCTCACGGCGGAAAGAAAAACCAGGTTCAAAGCAGAAGAGAATGAGTCACGCATTTCCTTATTTCAGCAGTTTAGTGTGGTCGTCTGATGCTGTTTAGCTGGCAATTTCGCAAATTCATAACAAGCAAACACAATCATGTGGTCATGTAGTATTCTCAACATATTCTCAACGCTAAAACATAATACAACCTGGAAAGCATCACAAAAAGAGAAGAACAAGACTTTCAACAAGAACCGCAAAAAAAAAACCGAAGGATTTCAACACCCTCAGAGTCCAGCCTACAGCTTTTGCATGAAAGATATTATCAAAAACAACCTAGAAATTTGCAACCCACTCGCCAGTTAAAAATCTAGGTTAATCTCTTTCTGAAAAAACCCGAAAACCCCGGCCCACCTGCTTGCTAAATGCTAGGATTATTGCTTAGTTTTTCTTCAAGAATAAAAAAGGACTCCAATCTACAAACTTGCAAGAAAAAGGGAAGGAAATAATCTGCAATTCATGTAAAGTACTGACAAAGGGATGGAAGAGTGGTCCAAACAAAAGCTCAGATTATCCCAGTGTGGCTGGAAAACAGCAGCAGCAGTCGTGGCGGGTGTCATCAGTGGGCAGAGAGGACGGCGAGGAGCAGGCCGACGAGGAAACAAGGCTGACATTTGGAGTTTTAAATGACTAAAATTGGTTTGAGGCCAACGCCGAGATGGCTGAAAGCAACAAAGACCGCACTAAAGCTGAAATAGTGATGCTTTAAGAGGCACAGGGCCAGGTGAGAAAGCTTACAGCCCAGACTGAAATGAGCTTAAATGGGCTTTAAATTTTACCAGAGCTTAATAAGCGAGTACAAATCACTAAGAGTGATGGGAATCTAAGGTTCGGCTGCTGGCAGAGAAGACATAAGAAGGCCAGATTGTTAAATTGAACAGTGACAAGCAGCTGAAACACCAGAGGAAGAGTTTACCTGAACTCGAGGGCAATTTGAGCCAACCCTGCAATGTTGTTTGTCTGTCTGTAAGAAAAAAAGCGCCTCTCTGAAGAATGAAGGCACAGATTTACGGCGTCTTTTGTGATTCACACTCTTTCTATGTGAACAATTTAAATATGAACATAAATTTTGCCGTATTTTGTGGGATTTTATGCTACACACCAATACAATGTGGTGCAAAAGTGCAAAAGTAAATGGAAAAAATAGGTAGAAGGTTTTAAAAGTTTAAAGAAAATAAAGTCTGAAAAGTGTGAAGTGCATTGCCATTCAGCAGCCTAAACTCTGATCCCCTTTTACATTACATGTGTCAAACTCAAGGCTGCCTTCAAGATCACAGTTATGTACTTAAATATGAAAGTGCTTGTTACACTTCATATTTTCAATTGTAAAATAAAGATGAAACCCATAATTTCCTATTCATTACAGTCATGCAATAATTTGCTCTACCATTTTATATGAGAGGGATCGCAAGTCAAGACTTCAGAAGATGACGCTGCAAAGCTTGTGGGTCTGAGTCCTCAAACGCCGGAGTAACACAGAGCAGAATTACCGATGAAAAGACCAAAACCACACAGGAAAACAGAGGGAAAACTTCACAGCTCAACATGATCAAACTCTGCAGATGATCCATTACGGCCTGTGGAGTCCGTCATGTCTGCATGAATATTTCAGCACTAAAATTGCAGAAATGAATGCTTTCAAGCATGGCTCCAACAGTGATGTTCTGGGTCACCGTGCACACGCAGCCACACCGGGGTCACACACACACACACGCACGCACACACGCACGCACGCAGCAAAATACAAGAGATTACAGCCGCATAACAGCTGGGTCGCTAAAATATAGGACAACATGAGGCAGGTGAATTTAGGAGCAGGAACTGACAAAAGAAAACTGCTACTGGATTAAATGTTCATGTTTACTCAGATTATCCTTCTGATTTAAAAAGTGGAACGTCACAAATGAATCCAGCACTGAACAGAACTGCATTAAACTCAACTTAGTTGGACCGTTTTCTTATAACCAAACTGTTTCACTGAACTTGTTTCATATCTTTGTCAAAAGCCCACAGACAGTTATATTTTGAAAAATAAAAGCAAATCAGTGATTTATTTAAGTCTGGACATGAGATGCTTTTGCATGATCCTAAACAGACATGTCATGCACAAAACACTCCAGCATGGATGAAACCTGCAATTAGTTAAAATAATTCTGCAAAGAACATGTGGGCCAAAACGGAAAAGAACAAATTATCTCAAAGACTTTGCAGGTGTTGCTGCTTCTCAGTTTGGCCTATTAAGTTTAACGGTCTATTATTCTTTCACAAAGAACCAGGTGGATTTGGATTGTTTCCTTCTGTTACAAATTAAATCAAAATTTTAAAACTGCATTTTGTTATTTCTCGTGGTAATTTTGTGCGGCATTGAAATTTCAAACCGTTGTTGACTTTTTAAACTCAAATCACACAATAGACCCTTTTTAAACATGGAGTTAGGGTAAAAAGGAACAGTAAACCGGGACATGAATACTAATTTTGGGGCTTAGTCTCGAATGTGCATCGTGGATGATTTCCAGCAGCATTAATCCTGCTTTGCTGGTGGCCTTTAAAATAACCACGACACAAATAATCCATCACATTATTTTGACTAGAGAGGCATTCATGTGGCTTTGGGAAAAATGCTGAGGAGTTTTTATTTCTGATTGCTTGAATTGTATACTGTGTGTGTGTTGTGGCACATGCTGTGACCCTGGAAGCCATGTTTTTTATTAACGTCTCATATCAGAGAGGTGAGAGAAGGCCTGGATAGATATGACAAACCATCTAAAGAAACATATCCTGCACCTTTCGTCATTTATGTCACCTTTTGTGATCGCATTATTCCTCATGTTCTGGGGACCCAAAACTGTTCTCACAAGCAGAGTGTGAAAGGTTTTCTTTATGGATATGTCCTGAAACTTCAGGAAGTGAATCCAAATGTCCTTTGCATTTGGTGCTCTCTGGACAATATATGTGTGGCAGTGACTGTGAAATTTACGTTTTAAAAGGGTCAAATCTTGAAGCCGGTGTGGAGTCAAGCCCATCCAAACAGCGTATAATCAGGAACATTGGAAGCTGAAAGGTCAGTCCGATCTCTTGGCCGCGTTTAAAACAGCAGCCTCACCAGTGGTGACTGAT
This sequence comes from Poecilia latipinna, assembly GCF_001443285.1. Lineage (NCBI taxonomy): Eukaryota > Metazoa > Chordata > Actinopteri > Cyprinodontiformes > Poeciliidae > Poecilia > Poecilia latipinna. The sequence goes on along the minus strand of NW_015114005.1, from coordinate 109,766 downwards.
GGACTTCAATTTTCTCTTCTGCTGTTCACTCCCGGCTGGAGTGTGAATATTAGGCTTTGCACAGCTAGAGGGGAAAAGAGATATGACTGTGCCAGCTCAGGCAGAGCGAAAAGGATGGAACCAAATGAGAAGGGAGGGATGGAGACGGGATAGAAAGCAATCAACATTTCTCCTTCAGAGATCTTTAAGATAAAGAACCATTCCTGTGAAAGTCAGACACTCTATTAAAAATAAAGCTAAATCCATCTAGCATTTAGATCTTATGCTTCAAGCCTCGCCGGTATTTGACATTTTAGCCTAAGTGGAACAAACAGAACGGTTCCCCCTGTAATAGAAGCATCTTCATGCACATCCAGCAGCTTCACAGGAAATAAAGTGTTTTGTTTCCGGCTGCTGGATTTTGAGGAATTGGGTCGGATACTGTGTAATAGCTTCTCCCAGACAGGCGCCATTTTTCAGTTTTCAGATGGAAACATAAATGTTTGTTTCCTGACTGAAGCATTAATTCGGAAGAGAAGGAAGCTCTGGTTATAATACCATTAATGATTTTAGTTAGCCTGAAAAATAGGCATGATGTCATTGATCAATTTTCTACATCAAAATGAACAAATTTTCCCAATAATGAAATCATTTCTTCAGAATTAAAAATTACTTTTCAGGAACAGAAACCCTGAACACTTCTTTCTACATGAAACCTTCCCTTTTACTTTAATGTCAAGTTAGTTTGGGGGGTCCCAGAAAATGTTTGGAAACCACTGGGGGGGCCCAGGAGAAAAAGTTTGGGAACCACTGGTTTAAACAGTGTGAATTCAGGGCTCTTTAGGGCGAAAGAGGAGCACCAACAAAACATTTTAAGTAACTACAAATATAAATCTGTGCCTATGCTGTGTTTTATGTGTTTTTTTATACACATCAAGACTCCAAAATCAGTTTCAAAAGGAGAAGAAAGGGGTGGAACAGATGGACACAACTGATCTTACCTGATGCAGAGCAGTGAGACCGTCTTCGTTACAGAGATCTGGACTCACATTGTTCCTCAGTAGGTAGCGAACTGATGGAAAAAAAAAAGACAAAGAAACAGAAATAAATACTCAGAAAGCTTGTGACAGGCCTCCACTTAACCTATTATTACCTGTAGCATTGTCAATAAATCTGTATCATCTATTATTGTGCATCACCTAAGTTATACCCCCTGTCAAGATGTTTCCAATCTAAGCTCAGAAGTATAAATGAAAGGTTGAGGAAAAGGGGAGGACTGGTGAGGTAGTGCGATGATGCAAAGGATCAGAGTGTCTGTTGGGCTCCCAATCCGACAGATAAAATCGTCAAACTGGGTCCTAATTAAAAAAAATACACAGCGTGTCAATCTGCACACATGATGGATAAAGAGTCTCATCTGTTTCCATTACGCACACACTCAAATAAAAACATATAAACACTGTTTGAACCAAGTCACATAAAGGATATGAGCAAAGTAACACAGGAAACAACAAAAATACTCAAGATGGGGTTATTTTCACGGTCACCATAAGCACATTGTCGTTTTGGTTGCCTTTCGAGTTGAACTGAAATATATTTTCATGTCAGATTAACATATGAAGACGGGACTGATTTGTGTTTCCTGCAGAAAACCACTGATTCAATCTGAAATGACTCAGAGGAGAAACCCTGGGTAGAGAAAACGGTACTGATTGGAGAGTTTATAGTTGCTGGATGAAGGTTAATCAGTGAAACCAACAGATGACAGTAAAATTTCCAACTTCCTTCTCTGTATTTATGTAGAACACTTTTTGCAGAGATTAAAAGATCAAAAAGCACAGAAACACGTAAAACAACAAATTAATTTGAGCTCTGACATTCATTCTGGCAAAAATCCCCACAATAATAGCAAATTAAGTTCTTAGAAAAGTAATCATAATACAAATATACATTTCTTTGACCCCTAATGAAGGAACCAAGACCCACTTTTGAGTTGGTCTCGTTTCACTCCGGACCAAGCAAGCGGATTGAAGGACTTTCCTGGTGTGAATGCCCCCCTAAGCATAACACTGTTTTCAAATTTTACTTGGATTTCTGGCTGATAACCAGCACAGAAAGCCTGATTAACAAGACCATGTTGGCAAAAAAAGTTCTGTGCAATAAACCAGCTTCCTTAAAAACCAACACTGCATACAGGTGTTAAGTTTTGCTAATGTCTAATTTATTATTACAAGAATAAAATCAATGATATTTCTTTATTTTCACAATACGAGCAATATTCCATACTTGTATGTTTTTACTTGGATATTTTCTCCTTTTCTTGTTTTTGTAAATTAAACAAAACCATCGTATTGCCCTGCGATGGATTGTCGACCTGTCCACGGAGTCTGCCTCTTGCTCGTTGCTGCTGGCGATAGGCACCATCGTGTTGGATAATGGAAGACTAGATGACAATTAAACACTTCAAAACACTTTAAAACACCCTGATGAGACCAGATGATTTATACAGAAAAACTAAGACTCACTTTCTCTTTCTTGTTATTGTAAATTTCACAAATTCACAGGGTTCTTTTCACTTGAAAAATTCTCACAGGGAGCATTTTTCATACCGTCAATACTCAGTACTCCGTAAAATTAGTTGAGGTTTATTTTCCAACACTTTCATAGATTCCCTGATTTCTGATGATTCCTTGGTTCCTCTTCTCTTCAATATTCGGCTGTAAGCGAGCTCAGCTCTTTCATTACTCTTGTCGTTTCAGAAATTCTTTCAGAATACAAACAATAACCCAGGAACATTGCACTTGCTTTAAGCCACTTATGGTTAATGCATTGCTATATTGACTGTGAAATTTGGCTTTTGAGTTGTATGGTGTAAAACTGTTTTCCTTTTATATCATTGCTCTTTTGTGCTATGATACGGTATGAGATGCATGTAGTCTTTTGGCAGATTTCAATCTACTTACAGAGACAAATAAAGGGGAAATTAAAAAAACATTAATTAGGCTTTCTATAATCAGTAACAATGAAGAAGAAAAAAGCTCCATAAGCTTGAAAATGTGTTATTTAAGCTCACAATAGAAACAATCTTCCTTTTCCTCTCCTTCAGGTCCTCCCCATGGACCTTTCATTAAGATTAACTTTGAAAAAGCCCATATTAAGTCTCTTTAATAGGTTTAAATTAATAATAGTATGGACAAAAACTACACACTGTTAAATATGACTGAGGACTTGATTCTCATGCAGTAAAGCTGAAGGACAAAATGAGCAGCTATTATCAACCAGAGGCTTTCAGAGGCTGAATCCTGCGTCTGCTAGACCTTGATTAGGCTTTTTTCACACTTTACTGTTAAAGCTCTCTTACTGCATTTTTTTCCTCCATTTTGTTAGAACATCTCCAGTATATTTCCACTATGACTCGCACAGCAGCTCAGCAGCAATCAGCCGTCTTTAAAATATGAGGCCGAACCAAACAAAATGAGCTGCTGCTGCAGCGGCTATTGGTGGCTACATGCACTCTCTTGAGCGTCAAGGAGGAGACAGCGAACTATTACAGAAATGGGCTCAAGGTTCTGGAGTGAGCGATCGGTCTGGCAGCATCGGGTAAGTGTCACACATCATCTCTGCAGTGCTGTTTTTGTAAGTACAAATCTCAGGGGAGCTGCCAACATCGCCTCTGCGGCTGACATCTCCACATCCCCAGAGATCTATTGCCATCAAGTTTGTTTTCCTTAAAGGCCTTGATTACCTCCCCTCAGAGAGAATAAGACTGCATTTAAATTTATTTTAGGCTAACCTAACATGCATGTGAAGCCTCTTCGACATACATGACAAATGGGTGAGATGCATGTGAGGTTATCTTGCTTGTTGAAATTACTTATTGTGAGTGTGTGTGTGTGTGGTTATTAAATATTTGCACTTGTGTTGAATGGGAGACTGGTCAAACATCTGGCCATGCTCTCACCTACGGACCGCTGCTAATGAGAGATTAAATGAGATTTAATTTGTTAATGCTTGCATAAAAATTTGTGTAGATAATACCACATGTTGTTACGTAAAGAGATGCACGTTGGCCACACGTAGTTTTATTTATGAAACTACTGACGAGATAAAAAGTTGAGATGAAACACAAAGACAACACTTCTTTTAGATGCTGAAAAAACCCTGAGGCAAAAATGCAAAAGAAACATAGTGTTAGAAATGTATTGATGATTCTAATTTACCAGCACAGCTGGAGAAACCATAATAAATAATAAACTCTCTCTTTTTCTATATTGTTAACAAGCTGATCATGCATTTACTTTAGCATAAATCCTTGTTACTTTTTTTTTTTTGGCAAATATCACAGTTCAATGCAGTTCTCCTGCTATCCACATGCTGACATGCCCTTGAGCAAAATCCTTAACTTCTGATGGATGCTGAGCACTCTGCGAGGCAGCATCTTCCATTAAAAGTTGTTTGTTTTAATTTACCGAGGCAAAAGGAAACTGTGTCTGTACAAATTTATTATTTACTGTGCTCATGAGTTACAGTCTGTGTATCGAATCCAAAACCGTCGCAGGAGGATTTCAGGAGCACATCAAAAGTTTCTTTGTTCCTCTCTTGAAGCATTTCATGTTCATACACAGTTTAGCTGATCAGAGACTGGATTAAGCCGGAGACTTGCTCTACAAAGAAGTAAATCTTCCAGTTTAACATTACCAGTACACAAATTAATTCAGAGCCAATTTTCCGACTAATACCAGATTCTTCATTGCTTAATGTTTTGCACATTGAGAAGTCAATGTTGCAGGAAGAAGAAGGCTTAAATCCCAGCTGGTGTGTGGAATTTGCGTGTTTTCGTTCTGCATCCCGTTTTCTCTCACACTGCAGTGACATGTATGTTATAAATATTTTTTACAGAATTTCAGGGGGTTTTTTTATGTTTAGCAATGCATAACAAAATAGACTCTGCTTCCCCACAGCAGAGTGGGGAAGCAGAGTTGAGAAACTGTGATATTACAAATAAAGAAGACAACAACAATTTTATGGAAAAAAAAAAAATCAAACTGGCCAAAAACTTCAACATTTTTTTCTAATTTTAATTCAGCTGTAAAGTTGTGCTTTTTGTGGATATAAAAAAATTGCACAGAAATGGAAATGTATGTCTATATGCAGATTTGTCACAGCATGTGATTATCACAGTGTATCACTTGTGTTTCTTCTCATTTTGAATAAGTTTGTGTTTTAATATGTCAGTATTCAGTATTCTATGTCTGTGCCTTCAACATGTACATTTTACAATATATTATACTTTATTCCTAAATGATTTTGCTTGCATGCTTTCACTCGTAGGAATTTCCCACTTTTTCTTCATAGGGTTTTAGCTTCTGCTCTACTACGTGTCGGAGTGTGTTTATGACCATTATTGACCGTTCTATCTAAAGATCATTTGTGAGGTCAGACACTGATGTTGGAAGAAATGGCCTATTTCACATACATACGTTGGTATGCAGTAACAGTAAGTGTTCCTTTCACTTAAGCTGGAGTGAAACCAACTCCTGATGCATTGAGCTTTACACTTTACAAAATGTACCCAGACAAATGTTGTTTTCCTTGCAGCTGCAAAACCCAAACTCCTCCACCTGGTCACCAGACAGAGAACATGTCTACATGGTCCTTAAGTCTACTGGCAGAGTGCTTTTCACCACTGCACATGATTATTTGCATTGTACTTGGCAAAGTACGGTAGGCATTTTCCTGAGCTAATCTGAAGGCAACACTAAATTTGGACACCTGCAGCTTTGGAAAGTTGCAAACTTCTACACACTTTGAACAGATCTCACTTATTTTACATGTTAATTTATGTTGTTGAGCTGCTGTCTTTCCAAAATGCTTCCACTTGGTTATAATCTCACCAACAGTTTACTATGCATCGTTTAATTGCATTGTCTAACTGGACCTTTTTCAAAAATGGAGTCCTATTACAGTACCATGCTGAGATTCACTGAGCTCCTGAGAGCAAATGTTAGCAGAAGCAGTCTAAAATTTCCAGGGCCTGGATTTTATGCACCTATGGCCAGAGAAGTGAGTGGTAAACTTCAACCCAGTGATTTAAACTGGTGGGGTAATATTTTTTTTCTGCAATATAAAAGCGGTGTCTTCACAGTGAACATGATTGGTTTCTTGGTGCCAATACTGAAATAAATGCAATCCTGCTGAATTGCATTGTCAGTGAAAGTATGACCATTGGTGCAGCAGCTAAGATGAAATGTGCCTGAGTTGTGTCGTAATAAGCATCTTTTGGTGCTGGTTGTGAGGGGAGAGGCGGGTAGCAGAGGGGAGACGATGTGAGGAGACCACCGCAGTGATGAGCAAAACAGCCTCAGGACAAATACTGAGTTTTACAAATATATTTTCTTATTGTTCTCTTTTCTCTTAATATTCATGATTTTTCCTGGTTTCTGTCCTTTAATGAATATTTTATGTTGGGCCTCATTTTTTTAGCTGTGAGGCAAAGTAAACATATGATTAAATGTATTTTTAGCTTGTCTGCCAATGCATCCTTTTACCCTCCTGACAAACAAAAATGATTTCTGTAAAAAACCTTCTAATGAGCTTATTAAATAAAGGAATAATATATAATCCACTTTAAGAGTTGTGCTATATTACTGAAGATATTTTTAGCTCTAACTTGGTTTATTAAGATGATGTCAAACATTTGGTATTTTACAGAAATGAGGATGAGCAATTATTGTATTATTTTTTGCTATTTAAGAACAAATATAATAATACTGAGAAATGGATGTTTAGTCTGCAGCAATGTGTAGCTGAAAACAACATCAAAATTGCAATCATAAAAGCCAGAACTCAAGGTTACACAGCAGAACATTGAATTATAATGCGTTGATCAATGTTTTTCCTTCACCTATAATCAGATTAGATGCGACAGAGATGACTGAACTTCACAATGACATTAAAATTAGTTGATAATATCTAGACAGATGACCTCTGAGAGGTGGATGTTATACACATGCATAAAACTCCTCCAACACAATCCCTAACTGATCGACCACTGAAACATCGACATGTAAGCAACAACAAACAAAATCTTTAATTAGTTTCTGCAGCAGGTTGGCTGCACAAACCAAATCTCTACAATTACAATTGGAAGTTTTACTGAACTGCAGCAGAGCAGCAACATAAAGTAAGTAACCCAGTCCATGGGGAAAACCTTGTACAGCGCCGTCATCGACGTCCTATAAATGTGTGAATGGAAACAGTTTACAGCAGCAGAACCACACTGCTGAAGTCAGACAGTTGGCTAATATAAGTTTACATTTCAAACACCTTTTTTCTCTTACTCCAGCATGTCGCCAATCCACTGAAATACTCTGCAGAGCAACGATGACAGTTGTGAGCTAAAATGACTGAGACGTCAGCTGGAGTGAGATGCTTGGTGCTCCAAGTATTGGCTGCTTTGTAGACAAGACTTCCATAATTGAAAATTATGTTTAAATCTTTTTAAATAACATTGGGTTTTTTTTTTGTTTTTTTGCTATATTATGTTCTCCTACTACTGAGAAAAGAAAAACATCTGACATTGGATTATTTTCAAATAGCTCTCAAGCTAACCTTTCATGTTAGCTTGAAAGGTTTCATGTTACCTTTTCAAGCCAACATGAAACACAGGAAGAAAATGTTCTACTTTTCCAGATAAGATGGTCCTTAAGACTCATTCACAATAAACCTATTTCAGGTTTGGCTGTAGAGGTCAGGGTGTGTCAGAAAAAACCAGAAAAGGATGTAAGGACACACACAGAAAGAAGAATGAATAGATGGATGAGAGGTACGACAAGAAAAAAGGACAGAAAGAATGGAGAAAGTGAAGTAAAAAGAACTTAAGGAAGAAAAGACATTATGGAGACACAAAAATGTAAAGAAATAAGAACACAAGGTAAGAGAGGTGGAAAAAAGAGGGGTGGAAATACACAAACAAGGAATCAAGGTAGGACAGCAGAATATGAGGTCAAAAAAGGAGGAAAACACACAAAGATGAATAAAAGTAAAGGGATAAGGAAGAGTGAGACAGGAAGAAAGCAAAGAAGAGAGGAAGGGCATGGAAATCAACAGGGAAGAAAGGAAAAAGGAAGGAAAAAATTAAGGAAGGACAGAAAGGGCACAAATGAAGAAACTATGAAGGAGGGAAGGGCAAAAAATGAAATGATGCAACAAAGGAAGAATGAAAGGAAAGGTGCAATACTTAGACAATAACACAGGGAATAAAGTCTAAAAATAGAACATGCTTTCCATGCTCTTATTTTCATTTCTCCTTGTTTTCCGGTCCTGGAACATGATGGAATTAAATTCCAGACTTTAAACAAGCTCTGTAGCACGAATGCAAAAAGTTAAACTTTTCATATAACTTTGCTGCTCTGATGGATTCTGATGTACTGGAAGAGAAAAACCGAGTTGGCAGCATGCAGCAGGAACATGATTCCTATCTGATCCAACACCCAGAGGGATGGAACAACAAAAAAAAAAAAACCAAGAATAAATAAAAAAGAAATCATCAAAATGCAATCCATAGCGACCGTGGTTCACCATGGCGACTATCTTCCACCCTACAATCCAGAAGCACAACACTGCAGAAATGTTGTGCACGCCTTCCTGGGCAGGTCCTGTATGCTCTTATCAGGGGAGGAGGTGGATCTGGATGAGATGCTTCCCAAAAGATAAAAGGTACATCAACAAATAATGACGCAGGAAAAGAAGCCCTCCCTTTCCTTCCTGTTATCTTACTGAGCTTCTACAGCGACATCTGTTTGCGCGTTCAGCTGTGTGCTGGAGATGAACCCTCGCATTAATCGGGTCATAACTTCTCAGAGTGCTGATTACTGATAAGACCTTATTAACAAACTGTCCTGTAGGCTCTGAGATCAAGCAACGGTCATGAAGGTTTGCAAATAATAAATTGATAAAAATATTTTTTTTAAATCAGTAAATGTATAAAATTCAACTAAGTATGAATGCCAAAAGAAAACAGGATTTAACCCTATGTAGTCGCTGCCCGCCATGCGGCGTACAAGCATGTGACGCATTTATAAGGCTTCGTAATAACATGGACGCATACAGAGTTGTCATTTTAACTCTGTTGGACAGTACGGACTTCAAACTTTATAAAAGTGGTGTTTTTATATTGGTTTTGTGGTTATTTACTTCAAAATAAAGCCAGAAATAAGATTGATAATTTCCGCCTTATTTTGTGGGGTCTAAATGTACCACAATTCGAAACAACCGACGAAAATGTGTTGACGGTCTGTTACTAGGTAGAACGGAGACATGCAGAGAGAGACGGGGGGAGGACTTGGATATGGCAAGAGACTAGGGTGCAGCCATGCTGTGAATTTTACTAGGTTTTTTAGACTATAAGTGTGTTGTTAGAGTTCGTGGTGTGTGCAGTGTTAGTAGTAGTTTTGCTAGCTATCACTACATGGCTTCATAGCGAGCGCTGATGCACTGAGAAGAGAGACTGTGCGCCGGGATGGCCATTTAGACCTCGTCTTCAAAGGGTTAAAAAAAAAGGAAAATCAGTGAGATGATTCTGAGCAACAGAGGAAGACAGAAGATATTGTGAAGAAAACCAAAAAGAAATGAAAAAAAGTCTGGAAACATTCTTCAATAAATGGATGGGTCACCAGTCAATTACATCTGTAAGTGTAAGGTTTGTAAGATAACTGGAGAGTGGTCTCAAAAAGATTTTTTTTTTTCTAGATTAACTGAAGCTGAATCTTTTCTCTACTCTACAGTAAAAGATTTGAGTGTTCAGTGAAGATAATAGCAGGGATCTTATCTCCTGTATTTGGCTAAGAACCCTGACTGAAATGGATTCTCTTGAAAGCTTTACACTCACTGATCCCTGATAACAGAGTACTGAAGGTACAGGAACAGTGTATCCCAAAAGAAGGCATGATCTTCTACTTTGGATTTCCTAATCACTTTTGTTTTCCTGTCCTCTATAAATCAATTACATAATATCTAAAACAGGCAATTATCTCTAAGTCTTCACATGGTTTTCATGAGAAATTCATTCCACTAATTCAACTCGACCATCCTGTTTTGGAGCTGCCTGTAATGCATCGCCAGCAACCACAATGGGAGGCAGTGAATGCATTAACGCTGCCTTCAATTTGGAAGTTGAAATACGAATTGCTAATTGTTCTGGTGGCTAGTTGTTATCAGCAGCAAAAACAGATAATATGCTGTACAGTATTTCTCCTCACAATCTAAGTTAAAACACAAACTGTTGACTGGTAATATCTTAGGAAACAATCAGCACCAGTGCTAATAAATGGATTATTTTGGCCACCTTCATTAACTCTTATTGTGTTTTGTAACTTTAGATGCTAAACTTGGGATAGCTTGGTGAAAATATTGATTTCTCCAAGGTTTGAAATATGTAGCTGCCACCACAAGGAGAAGGTAACGGACCAAATAATGGAGAAAGCCACCAGAGATTGTGCACACATGTTGCTAAGAGACAGTGTTGTTAACAGGTGGCATAATTTTAGCTATTTTGCATCATTCCACTTTCATCTATCATTTAATTAATTTAATTCTAAATTCCTAACTCTATGTTTACAATTTATCTGAATATTTGTGTAAAAAAAAAAACAAGAAAAAAAAAAGAGCAAGAGATTTTGGAAAAAAATGTTGGTTTGGAGAGCTTTTTTTCTTTCTATCTGAAAATTTCCAATTTACTAAAGTTAACTTTTTATAAAATTTGACATTTGTTTGATTATGAAACATTTTTTATTAGTCCATCCTACAGTGTTGGTAAATCTGAGATTTTTAATTTATTTCTTAAAAGTTTTAAAATTTCCTTCAGTATTCAACCCTGGGGCAGTGATAATTAATTATCAAAAACATTGTTTTCCTTCTTGATGACACAACAGATAAATTGCTGTATTCATTAATTTCTCCTAATATAAAAATATAAGAAGAATTTTTCTCCCACTGTGACCCTGAACTGATGCGGAGCTGATGTCCTGCAGGTTTATTTTACACTCTCTCTCTTTCTCTTTGGTCCTAACCAGGTGGTTAAAAATTGTGCTTTTCCTGCTTCAGCTTCAGAGTCCAACATTTTGTTCTCGAGGGTCAGAGCCTTCCACCTGCATGAAAGGAGCTGCAGCAGCTCTTCATCTTCTGCAGGAATCTGATGTCCGGGTTTATTTACTTTAAGAAACGAGACTCTGTAGCTGGAGCTTCCACAGTTTGAAACTTTTTTTCCTATTGTATCGTTCAGTCTATTAAAAAGTTGCCATTTTCAGCTGGATGTCTGCTTTCAAGTTAAAATAGCCTTTCTAAGACAACTTGGTGCTCCTTTGGCTTATTTTCAGACTCATTTACATTTGAAAAACACATCAAAGAAAAAATAAAATTGCCCCAATTATGCCGTTCACATTTTAAATGTATTTTTTTCTTTTTATTCCTGGCAGTTTTTTTTTTTGTTTTTTTTTTTTTTTTTTTTTTCAAAAACGCTCCCCTAATTTTTTTTTGGCCGGATAAAAACCCGCTGCACA